>NC_056745.1:826441436-826468936 GCF_019279795.1 Protopterus annectens | reverse complement strand
ATGCATGGGGCACAGGAGCACTCACACCACAACATTTAAAGAACAGCTGTTTCGCTGCAAGGAAATTACAAACATTAGATTATATTTCTTTCTCCGATGTAAAAATTAATAATACATTTATGCAGTGTAGTTTGTGTGACATCAGTACAGTCATATACTGTTGCCCTATGTTGGAAATGAACATTAAGCTATGTAAGTCCTCTAACTAATGATGTGTATGAATCACACAGTGGAAATCTTAACACAACTCTAAGATCCCACCTATGTGAAGTCATTAAATCATATGATTGTGTTGCAGACAATTTGTATGAGATAAAAGGGATGTCCAGGCTTCTCCCACTGTAATTTTACACATTATAACAGTTGTGGATGTCATTCATGCATAATTACATAAGGACACACAATGCTTACAGTCACTCAGTGTGGGATTTGAACACCTATACGATGACAGACACCACATGATATTGTGAAGAATGAATGCACAATGGTGTTAGTGTTGCTAAATTTGTAAGATATTTGGGTATTTGAAGCCTTGACATCATGTTATTACTGAAAGGGGTATGTGTGTCTGTAATTTCTTTAAAATACTGTTGCTGTATGTCTCTTTGTCACACAACACTGCCTGCTGCTAGGTATAACCAAGCACAAGTGATGGATAATGCAGTCATCACCATGACATGAAAATGGCAATCATGCACAATGTGTTGATAATCATGGACTTGAACATGTGCCTTTCTAAGGCAACAGCATACAGAAGAATGTTTCATTATGCCACTAGAAAAGCCTTAGTATTTCTCCAAGGACAGCCAGATTTCATCCAATGGCATCATCATTATCCAATAAAGGATTTCTTTGTGAAAAATGAGCAGCTATTCTTGTAATAGGATTCCCCAGCTATACATGTACACAGCAGATAGCTGGGTGGCTACATTATTTCTCTCATGCATATTCGCATTCATACTGACACAAATGACTTTAAGGAATAATGGCTGGATTTGAGCTGACTGCCTAAGATCACAAGCTGCAGAGCACTGGTTATATCTCACGTACTACACCAGATGTTTGTTTATAGTTGTGACAGTGCACATTTGAATGAATGACATCACCATTGTTTAATGCAGTGATTTTCTTCTAAAAAGAAAAGATGGTTAAAAAGCTATTACAGGAACGCCACTTGGCATTCCTGATAACACTGGAGAATATGAAGGTCTCTCCAAACACTATGTTATTGGGTGACTTCAACTACCCAAACATTGACTGGGAAAACTACTCAAGCCCAAACACCCTCGCCCAATGGTTCCTTGAATTTATAAACTCTAACACAATGGAACAACTGGTCACCACTCCCACAAGAGGGAACAACATATTGGACCTGGTCATCACCAACATGGGGACTCTATGTTCCACACCAGAGGTAAACCCCTCATTGGTAAGATCAGACCATAAACAAATTTCCCTGGACATCCATATCCCGTCCCCACCCCAGCCAAGGAAATCACTGTAAAGAATTTCTCCAAAGCCAACTTTGCACTTCTCAAGACTGAGGTGGAATCCTTCAAAGCCCCTGGGCCAGAGGATAATACAGCCCAATCCGCAGAATCCTTTACAAATGCATTCTATGAGCACCTGCAGGAATGCATGGATCGTGCTATCCCAAATAAAACCAATACTCACTCCTCCAAAAACAGGACCCCGGCCATAAATAAGCTATACAACAGAAGGAGGAAGCTACTACATGACAGAGCAAAATCCCAAAAAAGGAAGGCATCTCTGATCAGTATTAGCAAGAAACTTTGATCCCTTATAAAATCATCAAAGGCCAGTTTCGAAAGAAAAATCACCCTAGACACTAAAGATAATCACAAGGCCTTCTTTAATTATGTCAGAAACATGGGTGGAAACTCCCAGATATGCTCTGAATTGTTGCATAACGGTACAAAATATACCGAACCTACAGACATAGCCAACACCCTGGCAGACAGATTCAGTGCAAACTCCCCCCCTTTCCCCCCAAAGGAGCAAATGCCTATCCCAACTGAATGTAACCTCCCTGACATCACAGTTGCACAGGTGAAAGCTGCCATCTCCAAAGCAAAAAACACAGCATCTATGGGACCGGACGGTGTCCCAGGCTGTGTCTTACACGAGCTCCAAGAAGAACTGAACCCTCACATTAAGTCACTGTTCAAACTTAGCCTTACTACAGGATATGTACCCAAAGAATGGCATACAGCTACATTGGTCCCACTCCACAAAGTTGGTGTCACAACAAACTATCGCCCCATAAGCCTGACTAGTCTGGTCTGTAAAGCTATGGAGTGTATTATCATGGAACTCATAAACAAAGACATTGGGAGCCTCCAGACACTGGACCCTACCCAATTCGGCTTTGTTAAGGGCAGATCTTGCCTCTTAAACCTAGTTGATTTCTTTGAAACAGTTACCAAAGCCATAGATGAGGGCAAGGTAGTCCACACAGCCTACCTGGACCTCGCAAAAGCCTTCGACACAATACCCCACTCGGGCATCATAAATAAGCTTACCAGCTTAAATATCAACCCCTATATCACAAGATGGGTTGCAAACTGGCTCAGAGATAGAAGCCACATGGTCAGAATTGCAGGTGCCATGTCCGAATCCAAACCAGTTACAAGTGGTGTCCCACAGGGCTCAGTTCTGGGACCTCTCTTGTTCGGTATATACTTCTCTGAGGTTCAGGCTAACACGGGGGATTATGGCTGACAAAGTTCGCAGATGACTGCAAACTGGGGGCCATAATCGAATCTCCAGCTGACACAAGCATCCTCCAAAAGGGTCTCACAGAGACGGATGCTTGGTGCTAGAACCACGGCCTCAAGCTAAATGCTAAAAAGTGCATAGTCATCCCCTTTGGGAAAAACAAGGTGCCCACAAATTACCACATAGGTGGTAATCCATTAAGTACGGAAGAAGTAATTAGAGATTTGGGGACCAACGTAGATAGTAATCTCTCCTTTGATAATCATGTAGCCAAAGTGGTTAGAAAGACCTTCTATATAGCCCACCTTATCACGAAAGGGTTCGCATCTAGATCAAGAGAGGTCATTGTGCCCCTCTACCCATCACTCATCAGGCCCATAATTGAATACAATGCCCCTTTTGGGATGTACCTTACCCAACATCTGCAGCAACTGGAAGGGAGACCCCAAAAGTACCTCACCAAGAGGATCATGGGCTACAAACAGATGTCATATGCAGCTCAACTAAAGAAACTCCAGCTCTACTCAGTTGCTTACCACCTACTCAGAGGCGATCTATGCCTGATGTACAAAGCCATGTCAAACCCAGAATTAATGGACATGCTCCACCTCAAAAAATCCAAGTCCCTTAGAGCTACACGCTCCAGGGACCTAAACCTCAGCACAAAAATAAATAGGACATGCTGGAGGGACAGATTCATTTCCCAGAGGCTCCCCTCACTCTGGAATAGAATCCCAATTCATGTTAGACATAGCCCCTCGCTGACCCTCTTCAAGCGATATTTGGAAGCGTGGATGGGAAATCACAAATCCCCCCCAGGGATCTCTCCTGTGTCCCTGCTAGACAGAGGCACAGTAAACTAATCTTAAAAGGGTACCTTCTGTGACCTACTTTACAGAGGCACAGTAGGTTAATCTAATAGGGAGGCGGAAGCCAAATGCACTCTGGCTAGGATTATAAATGCCCTAGGGCAGATAACCTAGTATCTACCTATGAACCTATGAACCTATAAGCACAGTAACACTTCACAGCTACACAACCTATATGCATTAAAAGACTTCTGTACACAGGACTACAGATAAAACACAATCACGGTAGTCAATCATTGCTGGATTTAAACCTCCCATTTTGTTGTGCAGTCTAGAGAGCAAAGTTTCAAAGGCCAGCACCACAGGGTAAGTCATACTACAACTATGATATAGTTCTTTTTTGATATAACCGTTTCTTTTTCCAAAACTGGGTATTGCCTGAAGGTAATGCAGGTTTATAAGGTAGCCCTTTGACACTGAAAATACATCTCCTAAGTGGAAGTTTACATAAGGGGTATTGTCATGAAACCAATTGTACATAACAGTACACATAGTCACACTATTCAAGCAGTTTTGGATTTGAACCACTTACATAACTAGTTACAGAACCCAGAGAATACAGTATTAACTGCAAGCACTACAGGTGAATTCTGACTTTTGTAGTGAGATAGTACACTTATGAAAGGTTGACCTTATCACTCTGTTGCAGAGAGGATGTTTATGTTAAAAGTAGGATAAATTACAGAGGGAGCTGTGTCTAAAGCTATATTTTTCTCCTGAATAATCATACATACACATAAACTCACCACTGTCAGATTTGAAGCACCTGCCTAACTAGTTACAACATTTACAGTACACAGTAAGAATCACAAGCACCGCAGGAGAAGTCTAACCTTATTACTGTCTGTGATAATGCACATTTATAACTTTTAAAACTGCACTGTTTGGAACTTCAGCTGCAGTGCCTCACATGATTTGGGACAAAAGCATGTGTCTGGAAAGGCCAATGTAACAGTGCCATGCTTGTCCCATGTACTTATATACTTCTGTACAACATCTATATACTGTCATTCATGTACATTGCATTAATGTGAGTGGCATACGTGTTTCACAGTGTGGGGTGTCAATGACAATTGCAATTGTAAAACAGGGGAGTGTCAAGCAAGCATTCATGACAGTCCACACCGGGATGACTGCATGCTAATAGTAACCATTTATTGTGTCACTGTCAGTTGTCTTGCTTCATGCTTGCATAATTTGCATTAACAATAGAGACCCTTCCTAAATATAACAGTGAACATCTGAATAGCAATGATGGATTATGTGTGAAAAGAATACATACCATTGTAACAAAGTTGCAAGTGTAATCTTTAGAGTGAAGACATACAGTAGCAGACTGCATCAACTGAGTTAACATCACTCTGAAAACCAGACACCTTGGTTTCAAAATTCCATTAACACATACTGAAGTTGTACAATCTACTCACATAATTAAAAAAAAAATGTAATTGTCTTCATGAAGTGCACCACTGGCAAACTCATTTGCATGGATGATGGCAAATAATTACTGCACGCATAATCATATATTGAGGTGCTGAACCTAGAATGAGAATTAGCAGTAGTCTATGGTGCTCCATGCCAACCTTCACACAAATATATATATATATATATATATATATATATATATATATATATATATACACACACATACACACAACCATGTCTGAATCTGATGGAATACATAACAGATATACTCATGTTTCAAGTGTCATGATATACCATTTTTCATGACAATTGTAGTATGAGTTGCAGTGTGTCAATCCTTATATGTATGTTACAGGTGTATTATGAAGCACATAAGGGACCAGGCACGTTATTGCTGGTGGAAACATGACTTAAGGAAACAGTTTTGAATCAAGGAGGTTTGTTTGATGACACAAAAGGGGTGAGAAGAGGTGGACAGCTGGTCAGAGGAATACACATACAGATATACTACATGATTCATTTATGGTTCATTGTTGCACATATTTGTGTTGTGTTATTCTTTAGTTTAGCATCATAATTATTCAGGCAAGATCTGTACAGGACAGTGCTACTAATAGGGAGCAAGCACACATACAGCAGCAGGATAATCATGTGTTAAGAAAATGTGTAGCCAACACTTACACCCATAGGAGTTATACAAAACATTCAAAATCACTTTGACATACATCTGTATTCTTACATTGACAGTATTTCAAAACAAATCTATGGACCTTAGTATTATGTAAATGCACACCATTGGAACTCCTGCTTCACAGAGTTGAAATATGACAACAGATTGAAGCAAAGGAGAATGTATGTATTACTTTTCATTTCCCTTATGACTATTGTAAAATCCCATAATGTGTGCATTACAACCATCAGCCTAATCAATGTGAAACAGTAAAAAATAATGGCACATAAGTGAGAACAGATAGAGACTTGCAGACAATGATAGAGACATGCAAATAATGTTATATTTTGGGGGGCATGTTTAACATCCTTGGGGTGCATTAATGTTATGACTTTCTTGATAAGTAATCTGTCAAGCTATGTACAATTAAGTGTTTCTAAACTGGAGAAAGCAGGGGTTGTTAAGTACAGCCATGATTGAGACATCATAAGGATAACGGTGGGTTACTAAGATGGGTAGATGACACTTGTACACATAATAGTAGTATAAATAACACATTAAATATGACTTTTATAGCCGTGGTGGTACAGCGGTAGCATTGTTACCTCACAGCAAGAGGTTCTCCCGTTTGGTTCTCGGCTGGGATTGGGAGTGCCTTCTGTGTGGTGTCTGCATGTCCTCCCCGCGGTTGGGTAGCATTCAAAAGACATGTGTGCATAAATGGGCATGCCTTCATTGAAGGTTGAGTATCGAGCTGGCACCTCGGCATTTCATAAAAATCTACTGCCAATCATTAGCGGACCGGAGTTCCGCTCTGGCGACCCCTTACCGGGAAAAAGCCGAAAGACAAACAAACAAACAACAACATTAAATATGACTTTTACATATTTCTGGTTTTGAAAGCTTGACACCATGCCAAAACCATTATAAGGACATGTGAATAATGTCAACACACCACACAGGAAATGTTAATTCACAGCCTTAATGTTATTGGTTTGAGTAAACAGTCACAAAACAAAGAGGCATGGGAGAATGCAGACCTCAAGCTGGATCACAATGATAACAAATTTAACATTACAGAAGGTTTGCATTACAGCCAGCAGCATAATAAATGATCCAATGCAGAACAGAGGTGTGTTATGTTAAGGTGTTAAGTATCAAAGTGTCATGATTTACACAATTGGCATAAAGCTAGCAATATTTGGGCGGCATGCTTCCTAAGAATATTTTAATTGGAACATCGTATGTGTTGACATTCAAGTCTTCAATCTGTTCAAGAGAAGATTAAGTTTACTGTACATTGTGCATCAAGGCTCAGCACAGTGGTAGAAAGGGCAACAAGGTAATGCAGCGGAAGGCAAAAACTCACAAGATTTTGTTATAAGCAGTGCACTACCATTTCCCCAAAGCCACAGGTGCTGCTGGATGCCAGGATGATGACTGATGACACAGAAGGGGAAGATACATGGACCTGGGGAAGGAGAAGCAGTGACCAAGTAGATTATGACAGAAGCAGGATAATAGGGACTCTAAATAATATCTAGCAAAACCTACACATGAAGTAGTCTAACAAAAAAAGTCAATAACAGTTTGACATATTTCTGGATTAGAACACTTGAAAGTATACAAAAATCAGTCTGTAGCTCTGGAATGGAGAGAGAGATTGTGTTATTTTTGGTGCATTTAGAACCATCTTTATGGTATGTTACTCTAAGGTTTTTAACCATTATTAATCTGTCATGCTGTGTACAATAAAGTGTTTGCTACAGGGATCAAGAAGTGGTAGGAGATTATGACATAAGCAGGATAAGGGTGATTTACTAAGTGTCCCAGTTGGGGATGGAATGTTTTTGCAAATGCTTTCTTGCTGCACTATTCAAATACTATGTTAATGAAATGTTGCAACTGGATATAAATACAAACATTTGCAGTTAAAAATATATGCATCAAACAGGTCATGAAATAATAATTTGACATACAGCTGTAAATGAACCCATTACACTATGCAAAAATATCAGTCCACAGATAGGCAAACTATCTCAACACACCGCATAGGAACTTCTAGTTCATTACATCCAGCAGATAAAAGACCACTAGAGTAACTATTTCAAGTAGTGCCTTTACCCTATTCCTCTGGTGCAGCAGACTTAAACACATTTGTGTGTAGGTAGCCAGACTAATGCAGGCAATGGCAAAAATTCACCAGTTCACGATCATTCAGCACTGGTGTGTGAAGCCAATCTCCATGTAAATGCTAGGGAAAAATGAAGACTTTTTGCTGGACTATTTTTGTGTTCTGTGTGTGATTCTATTGTTTTGACCAGGTTAAACGTATAGTAAAGGGCTGATAGGATAGTGGTAAAAAAGGGGGGAAGCAGAGAATAGAACACTGTGAAAAGAACACAGGAATGTACAGGATGGTAGTGGGAAAGCACCATAGCTATCCACTTTTCACATCATAAATGTAGAATGCTACCACACCAGTGATGGGTGGCAACAGAATAATGTTGTATAGACCATTGTACCTGATCAATTTTGTCAAGATGAGACATAGGCAAAGTAGTGAACTACATATGGGGTGTATTTTTTTTTGTTTATTTATTTATGTATGTTTTTGAGAGAGAGAGAGAGAGAGATAAATGTTGGGGAAGGTGCTTAGTACTGAGAGGGTTGGGTAGGTAGATAGGTTAGGTAGAAGGCAAAGACATACAAGACACACAAGGCAGAAAGGGAGGATAGGATGATGGACAAAAAAGGTTGGGGGACACCATTACTGGGGATAGGTAGGGAACATTGAAGGTCCATCAGCATCCAGCTTTAGAATAGCTAAAAGCTAGTCCTCACCCTCAGAACTGTCATTATCTCCTGTCCCCATTGTCTGGGACATTACTGGGCACAGCATTGTTTTGGCAATATGACACAGAACTTTTTCAACTTTGCCACTTCAGGCACTGAGGCCTCTCTCCATTATGTCCTTCACCGGACCTGTCA
The DNA here is from genome assembly GCF_019279795.1 of Protopterus annectens. Classification (NCBI taxonomy): domain Eukaryota; kingdom Metazoa; phylum Chordata; order Ceratodontiformes; family Protopteridae; genus Protopterus; species Protopterus annectens. The sequence continues at coordinate 826,460,242 of NC_056745.1, read as the reverse complement.
ATTCCCAACAGGTGACAAAATCACCACCTCCACTACTACTACTCCTCTTGGAGAGTACCACTATATCAGCAACAGGGTCAGAGCTACCTGATGCAGGTGGAGCAGGTGACCTGATGCAGGTGGAGCAGGTAAGGCATGAGTTGTAGAGGTAATGCTGACATGTTATGACCCAGATGTGCTGGGGTCTCTGTGCTACATGAGATGGTGCCACTGCAGCAACCTGAGGAGGTATGGAGGGATGAACTCCAGTGGTCAGTCTACCTCCCTGTGCTGATGGCCGTTATTTTCAGCAGCAATGTATTAAAACTATATAGAATGAACAAAAATAAATAAATAAATACAGAACTAGAGGTGGGGGAGACAAAAAAGAGAGAATTAGACTAATGGCATGTCACATTATTTTTTTTTTATTTCAGTGCATAAACCAATATGAGAAATACAAATGTACAACTTTGCCACATCCAAATGCGATGTGAAAGCATTAATGTGTATATTTAAATGCATACAGCTGCATGACCTCAATAATACGTGGTGGGTTATGTTACATACATAATTCATAAGACATACTGTCTTAAACACATGCTTTTGATATGTTCTAACTCATAATAACTTTAACAAATATATTGTGCATATCATCCCTATGTACATGCATTGTAAATTAAATATCATCATTGTCATCTTTAACTTAATTTACACACATTATATTGGGCTTCTGCAGCAAGCAATAATGACACATTTGTTGTAATAAACATAGTTATGTTACTCATTTGTATTTATTGTTACATTCCTAATCAAAATGTTGTGAAAAAGTGTAATCTGACCCCTCACAGGATTCAAACACTTCATCAAGTGTCTTTGTACTTTAAGATCACTGCACTTATGCTATGTGCCACTGGGAAAGTTACCTGACAGATGGAATTTATTCACTGAGTACTATCCAGAGTGCTGATGGCAGCACACTGGTGCCAGGTGCTAGAGAAGGCAGGCCAAATGTATTTATTTATTTATTTAATTTATTTATTTAAATTTGTTGACCGGGAATGTCCGACTGAACGTAGGTCCATTTTCAGCGGAAGCCCGGGGAGAAAAGCTCCACAGTAAAATAAACAGACAGTAGTTACATTGGATTACATAGCGATTAACAATTTAACATAGCAATTACTTACAACATATTTACAGATGAAGAACATAGTACATCAGTAGACAACTAGAATATCTGTGAAGTACATAACAGACATTAACAAATGTTACAATGAGAAGTTCCTGCTGTATAATAAGTACTAGGCTTATGAGCATCTGAGCTTGCTATAATCAAGGTAGTTAGTGGAGTGGAAAGAAAGGTAGTGGTTGGATGGGGTGGATGATATTAGAATGGGAGTTGCAAGGGCATAGCCAGCATGTTTTTAGGTGCGCTTTTAGTAAAGTTTTGAAGTGGGTACATGATGGTATGGCGGTAATTGTGGGTGGGAGTGAGTTCCATAATTTGGCTATGGCGCAAGAGAATAGTGCTTCACCAGCAGAGTTATTGGCTTTAGTGATCTGCAAGTGATTTTTGTTGCTGGATCTTAGTGGTCTGGTGGTGCGATAGGGTTGGAGTAGATTCTGGAGGGATGGGACATTTAGTGGATGGTTTACTAGTTTGTGGGCGAGTGAGAGTTGTTACCACTGAAGGAGGTGAGGGAGTTCAAGCCAGCCCAGTTCAGCAAGTGAGAGACAGTGGTGACTATGATAGGATGCCCCTGTGGCGAATTTGGCGATTTTGTTGTAGCAGGTCTCTAGCTTGTTTAGATCACATTGCCTTAGGTTGGTATATATTGGAGAGGCATAAAGTAGGGTGGAGATAAGGTGGGAATTTGCTATTGAAATCTTTGCTGCTTTGGTGAGAAATTGCTTATTTCTGTATAATGCTCCTAGTTTTTTGTGGACTTTTTTATGGTCATGGATATGTGAATGTCAAATTTTAGTTTATTGTCTATTTCCACTCCTAGCAATTTGGTGTGTTCAGTTGGGTATATAGTGGTGTTGTCTTTTGCTGTGATGTTAAAGTGAGAGTTGTTTTGAGTATGTTTGGTGAGTTGGAAGATGAGTAGTTTAGTTTTGTTTGGGTTGAGTATTAATTGGGCATCGGATAACCATGTTTCAACAGAGGAAAAGACTTCCTGTGTGACTTTTTGCAGTTTTGGTAGGAACTGGGCTGAGCAGATGATGGTCGAGTCATCTGCGTATTGTATGAGTGTGCCATGTTTGGTGGCAGAGGCTAGATTATTGGTGTAAACAGAGAAGAGTAGGGGTCCAAGGATGGATCCTTGGGGAGCCCCTATGGAGACAGGTAGTTGGGGAGATATGTCATTCTGCCATACAACGGATTGTTGGCGGTCAGACAGGTAACTCTGAAACCAGTTGGTGACTGATTGTGAGAAAGATAGGTTATTGAGGACAGAGATAAGTTGTTTGTGTGGGACCATGTCAAATGCTTTAGATAGGTCTAGGAAAGTAGCAGAGGAGAGATAGCCATTGTTTTTATGCTGAAGGATAGTGTTAGTAAAGGAGAGTAAGGCAGTGGTGGTGCTTTGGTTTGGTCGGAAACCATGCTGAGTACTGGAAAGGAGGTTGTTAGTAAGGAGGTAGTCTGAGACCTGAGAGTGTATGCATCTCTCTAGTATTTTGGAGAGTGGAGAGAGAATAGCTATGGGGCAGTCATTGGTTAGTTCTGCGGAGGGTCCGCCTTTGTGGAGGGGAATTATATGTGATACTTTCCACAGTGTGGGAATGTAACTTTCTGACAGAGATTGGTTAATCAAGATGGATACTGGGTAGGCCAGAGCATCAGCTGCGATTTGTAGGTATTCACTGGGGAGATTGTCTGCTGCTAATTTGGTGGGTTTAAGTTTAGTTAAGAGTTTTTTTTATGTTGGAGGTAGGTACAGGAGAAAAAGAGTAGGCAGTGGGGAGACTACTAGTTGAAGGTGTGGGTTGGAGGGGAGGGGGGTTGTGTTGTTTAGCTAGTGATAGTATGGTTTGGGTGAGGTGTGTGTTGAATGAGGTAACAATATTTTCTGAGGAGTGAGGGATGTTAGGAGGAGGGGTACTGACTTTACCTGGGTGGAGGATGGAGTTTATGGAGGACCAGAATTGTTTGGGGCTGTGTTGTGAGGAGTCTAGGGCAGACTGGTAGTATTGGAATTTGTCCTGTTTTATTAGCTTTTTGACTCTATTGTGTAGTTCTAGGAATTTCTGTCTAGCTGAGGGGGTTTTGGTTTTGCGCCAGTGCTCCCAGGCTTTATCCCTGTTTTTCATTTCTGACTTAGTGGTTTTCTGTAGCCATGGGGAGGGTTGTGCTTTGGTTCTGGAAAATCTTATGAGGGCATGGTAATTAAAGATGTTCAGGAAGGTATTATTAAAAAATTCAACTGCGTCATCTAGACTGAGGTACTTTAGAGGATGCCAGTTACATTCTTTGAGGGATGAGATGAATGTGAGTGGGTTAAATTTAGTTTTTTACGTATTTGACAGTAGATGACAGGTTTAGCTTGGTATAGGTATTTTTTGAGTAGGAATGTTGGGGAGTGATCACTGAGGCTATCTGATAAGCAGCCTGTTATATATGACTGTGGGCTCTTACTGACTAGTATCCAATCCAGGGTAGTGTGCTTGCTGGAGTTTTTATTTATCCTGGTTGGTAACACGACTAGTTGGGTGAAGCCATGAAGGTGTACATGATGGGTTGGATTGTTGCCAGAACAGGATTGCTAGTCAATATTGAAATCATCTAAGATGATAGTTTCTTGGGGGCGATGGTGGGTAGACCAGCTGAGGAGGTTTTCTAGTGGAGGGATGTTTTGGCCAGGTGGGAAGTAGCATCCAATTATGTTGATGGTTTTGTTTTGGTTAATTTTGAGGTTGGTATATATTATTTCTTCATTGCCTATTTGTGGAGCTGATGATTTTAAGATCTGGATGTTTAGATTTAATTTTTCACTTTTTTTCCTATGGCTGTGAACCATGTTTGTGTGCTACCAAGCAGAGTACAAATGCAAAAGACATTATAAAAAAAATAGAAAAAAATTAGAGGAATATGAAATAACTGAAAGGTTACATCAGCAATGACCAGAGCAAGAAGTGCATTACAGTGACACATTTATCCTTCTCACATATCCTTGCCAAAACAGAACTTTAATTTCTGGCACATATTAACACAACTTTAGGTAATGACAAATAATGAGAAAGGGGACAGACAATATGTCACATGTTGCTAGCAATACTGAGACTAGTTGATTTTTAAACAAAGCAATGATGTAATAAAAATGCAGTGATACAACAAAATGTGTCAATATGTATTCACACACACCCCCACTGTAAAAATTAATCTGTAAACTGGATTCAAACCCTGCATTGGCTTGCTGTACTGGAGAAAGTTACTTACCAGGTGCATTTTTTCAATGAGTACCAGTCAGAGTGCTGAGGAACATGTATCACTGACAGGCTTGTTTGCACTACAGAAGGCAGCCCAAATTAAATTGTTTGCTTTTTCCTCAGGAAGCAAACTGTGTTTGTGCACTGACAAGTACAATATAAATGCAACAGGCATTTAAAAAAAGGAAAACAAAAACTATATTGTATTTCAGAGTAACACACTTAAATGATATATGTAGCAAGGAACACAACAGTTATAGCACTAACATGAAGCATTCATCCTTTTCACATCTGCTTGACACATATCAGGTAGCATTTATGTTATACGTCATTATAATTGCATGTAATGATAATTGCTCTGAAAGGGATCACATGGAGAATGACAGGAAGTCATTATTGTCACAGTACATACATTTACTCAGGACATCACATTTTGCAATATATGATGAATGCTTGCATGATATGGGTAAGTTCCCCAGCATATATGACACATATGTCCATATTAAATCCAAAGAGAGTGCAGTGAGCCAAAAACGAGAAACCCAATAGTGGAAATCCGCTCAATTTAATAAAAAACAGACCAACAACATCCAAAAAGCATTAGCGCTTTGACACCAAAAAAATCACTTTGAATCCATTTAAATGGGCTAACCAAAATAATAATACCTTGTATATGTGTATATATATATATATATATATATATGTTTTTATTAAGTTTTATCAATTTTTGAATAGTAAATTAAAGTACGAATAAATCAGATCTTTTTATCATGAATATTCGTGAACCCAGAATTTATTTTGGTTAGCCCATTTAAATGGATTCAAAGTGATTTTATTGGTTAATTAGCATTAATTAATGTATTTAAAGGTTTAATGGTTTGGGAAGTATGTATCTGATGAAGTCCAAGTGCAAAGGACGAAAACGCATACTGAATTTGTTTGTGTAAAAGCGTTAATGCTTTTTGGATGTTGTTGGTCTGTTTTTTATTAAATTGAGTGTATTTCCACTATTGGGTTTCTCGTTTTTGGCTCACTGCACTCTCTTTGGATTTATTGGTACTTTCGAGTGCTTTTCACTTTGGTATTACATATGTCCATATTACTCATGTTACTGCTTATCTTATGTGTTAGCACACCCTACAAAATGTCATATGTCACAACATCCATAGCACATATCATTATTAATAATGAGAAGAGGTGAGTTTGCAACAAAACCTTTGTAATGTTAATTCCCAGGGACTACAGTAAGGTTTTTGTCATGTATCACATACGTTAGCCTGTTCATTTTATATAAAACATTGGCTGTCGATATTTCTTCTGATTCCAGTCATAAAAAATATCTGTAAACTGGATTTGAAACCTGCATCATGTGGATGCTTTTTAAGCTCACATAACTTATACCTTGTGCCACAGAAATAGCCAGCAGGTGGAATTTATTCACTGAATACTATCGGGAGTGCTGGCAGCTATGGACTTTCACCAGGCTTGTTTGTGCTAAAAGGCAGCACAAATTACATTTTTTCACTTTTTCCTTAGGAAGTGAACTCGTATTCACTGCCAGGGATCACTACCAGTCAAGACTGTGAAATGCCAAATGGCACACAAACAATGAAGAGAAAAGAAAAACATACTTAGAGTTAACCTTCTAAAATAATTACTTAAAATGTACAGTGATGTTTCCTCATCTTTGTTGTCTTGCAACATGAACATATGCGCTTTAAACATCAGTATGTTCACAGATACAGCACCCTCTCTGGATTTGAACCCAATTCCTTAAACATCAGTATGTTCACATAAGTGGTACCCTCTTTGGATTTGAAGCCCATGACACTAGTATGTCAAGAGCACATACTTGAGATTATTAGTAGTATTTGGTACAGACACATACATCTATTGTGAGAAAAAAGTATGTTACATATACTCAAGATGTGATATAATATCAACTGACATTGCAAGTGCAACAGAAACAATTTCTGAAAGTTGTCATTTATAATTTGTACTGAGATGAGTGGATGACTGGAATATTAGCAACAGTTAAGCTAATCTTTCCTTACACAATATAAAATAAAAATTAGCAAAATCGCAACTCTTTTCTTCTGTTTATCTTATGAGCATCATTCCCTTATCAATGCTTCTCCAACAAGACTCCTATGAGTTTTGCCTTGCTTTTAATATCTCTTTCAATGAGTGCTGTACTTCCTTAGAATTGTTGACACATTTTACTCAGAGGCACAAACTGTGGTCATAAACAATTCATACAAATGTTATGAATGCTACTCTCCTAAGTCAGTCAATGTAGTCATATACTTTCTTGTAATTCTCTTTCCCCTGACACACCCTCAGTAACTGTACATCAAAGAGGACTGACTGTGAAATATGGATTGTTCCTACAGTCAGACTAATCATTCACATTTGCAAGCCCTTAGCAGGTAACACTTCTCAATCCTCATCCTTGCACTGCTAGGGAATTATGGAATTATGGAAATGTTAATGAGTTCACACCACATTTGCAAATTCACAGTGCTCAGAGGGCTGAATATGCACATATAAAGGTAATCCCATAGGTAAGGAACTTGCATCATAGTAGGGTAGACTGTTTGGATCCATGGAGCTTGATACTGCTATTTGCTTTAAATAAATTGTTGTTGGTTTGACAACTAAATTGCTGCAAAGGTATGTTGCTGTTTTTTTACAATTTGATATATTTTAACCTTACTGTTGTTGTTTGTCTTTCGGCTTTTCCCGGTTAGGGGTCACCTTACTAATGGATTAAATTTCACAATACACCTATTGGTTTACTCTTTGCATTTCTGCACACAAAATTGTGTTAAGCCTATGATGTACACCTGGCTGCCCTCCATGGAAGAGGATATCCCATAAAAGTTGTATCCATTTTTCCATAAAAGTGTACATTATTTTTGTTAATGCTGCAATGTACTACAGAGTTACAGAAATGTTTGTCCTCTTAGCATTTTTTTTAAATTCCTTTGTTTGCCGTGGGGGTCGGGGGGGTGCGACTTGACAGTAGTTTTGTATGAGATGTGTCTTATTCTGCAGCTGTAAAAGGAACTGTTTTTGTTTCTTTTGTCATTTGCTTTTTGATGTTTATCACCCATGTTTTGACTCCCTTTCTTATACATAGGCACATCTGGTTCTCATTTTGCATGACCACCTACACCTGATAAGCACACATGCTGTACTCTTATTTATGTACATTAGGTAGGCATATGTCTAACTGAAAGTCATTTGTTTTCATTCTATTAGCATCTCTTAATTTTTACTTTACATTTTACTTGACATAAGTTTGATTATTTTTCATTCTATTTCTCTATTTGTTGTGTTGATTACTTGTTATCCCAAGTGATCCTTCCAATGGCACTATGGAACTCTTGCCACCTAATGTAATAGTATTGACAGCCTCTGATGATGATGCAGTGATGAAGAGGCACAGTCTGGGGGTACAGAGGGCTAGCATGACACTGAGGTTGTGCCTCCAATATCTCCTGTCCCTATTTCGGTCACAGTCAATATACCTACACATACCCATGATACATGGACTTTAGACATAGGACAGGTTGAGTGCTGCACTGTTGATCAGGTGAGTGTAGTTATTCCATTTGCAGAACTGATTGTTTCTCTGTGTAGCCATAATGAGGTTGAAGTGTCACAAAGGTGGGTTGGAAGGATGAACTCAGAGGAGGACTGCTGTCCACCCTCCTCCTGATGTTGATGTGTCAGTAGGTGCCACATGACGTATGTGTAGGGCCATCATGGGGGCATGGGCATGTTCCAACAGGGCCTCAGAGATAGTGCAAGTACTAAACATTGTGCATTCTGATGTGCGGTACTGCCTGGACTGTGTGGATGACTCCTTGGACAGGATGAAACACATACTGTATAGGACAGTGTCTGAATGAAAAGTCTGCTGTGGGAGGGTTGCCACCCACATGGCCAGCGATTGCTATATCATCCTGTGTTAGCCAGTGTAGCTGTGCAAGATCCCACTTCTGTACTGGCACTATTTCCACTGCTGTATCAGTGATTGCAGTGTCTACACTCAGACATGGTAGGCTAGGTAGTCATGGTCCAGGATGTAATTGTGTTGACAGCTTATCCAGCAGACATCACTCACATTCATGTAGCATCACTAATTCTAGCCAGGGCCATGGAACTAGCAGTGCAACTCCTGGCAAAGGTAGTTCCCATGGATGGGCTGATAATGCTGAACTAACTAGTCTATGATGCAAGGCAAACACCTGTCTGAAATGCCTGGACATAATGCTAGCACAGTCCTTGATTGTATTCATGCAGACACACACACACACACACACACACACACACACACACACACACACACACACACACACACACACAAGAAATACTTGCCATACCATACACACACACACACACACACACACACACACACACACACACACACAAAGTTACCCAAGCAGTACTCCTGACTGCTATACATATCTTGTTTCTGTCCCTGACAATTAGACACTTAAGGAATGCATTTTTGTTTTACTTGCGCGCACACACACACACACACACACACACACACACACACACACACACACACACACACACACACTTCTTTGGTGTCAGGATCACCCTCCTTTTCCCCCACTTTGTATAAGTGATTACTGTTCCTTGCCATTTGCACATTTCTTTGTGACTTCAGGTTGCATAGATGTCTGATGCACAGAGTGGATAGCTAATGCTTGTTTACTCAGAAGCTTGCTTTAATTTAAATGTATTATAGAAAAAAAATGTATTCATCACTCATAATCACTTGTGAATGACTGTTTATGTAATTGTTGACCCTCACTATATTTCTGTTAGTAGTTTTGTAATGCAGTCAGAGTAGATGTTTAAGTATTACTTATTGGTATACTTGTGAAAATGATGCCACCATTCACCTGCTCACTGGTTTATATGCAGTGGTCAGCTAAAATGCTTGATGCATAGTATTGGTCAAAATCTATACCTATATATTGCAAACATCAGTCATAAGCTATTATTGACATTACTGTACACTTGGGACATGTTCCACCTTAGGGACATATAAGAATTTGCATATGATACTAATCAGTTATAGACCTCTTTTTTCACCATATAGGTTCCAGACTTACCTAGTAAACACTTTGCAGGCATCAGCTGTAATATTTGTATGTGCTTAGGCTGTTAGGGTTTTACTTAGTCAGTGTGTGTATGCTATTCTTTGTTTCTTAGCCAGATTCTTGGGATATTGTGCATGCCTATGTCTGCTGGAAGCATCTGCAGCTGGTGGTTTTCCCTCAGACTCCTCATATAAGTGCTGTAGCTGCTGGCTCTGCCTGCGGTCCTGCCCCTAGTAGTCCTTGTTGAAGCTGTTTCCTGAGAATTATACTATGCAGCATGGCACAGACTGTATTTCAGCAGAGGTTTCTGGGTTGTACTGCAGGCATCTCCTGATGTGTCTAGACAACAGAACCTTGATTTCAGCAAGTTAAATACACATTCTGTGATATTCCTAGTTTGAGCGTGGGCATCGCTGTATCCTTGCTCATTGGAATTGTGTGGCTTTCTCATGGGTGTCATAAGCTAAAGTTTCCAATCCGTAACCTGAACTCCCCATTAGCTAACATTGTGGAAAGTCACCCCTAGAAAACCTTGTGTACAGCTCAAAGGTGTGCCATTTGTGAGAGTCATGAAAACTGACCAGGCTTCCTGAACAAACAGTGCAGATGATCCCCTGGGCATTACAGACAACCTGACAGTTTATAGAGTCATATCCTTTTCTGTTAATGTACCTCCTTCCCTGTTCATGAGGTGGGGAATTTTATTTCTATGTGTATGCAATCTGTGGCCCTCAAAACTTCAGGGAAGTATGCTTTTGCATAAAATTTCAGCATGCTTCTTGCTCTTTCCTCTGGGGTGCTTGGAAAACAGTTATGCTCCCTTGCATTTTGAAACATAGCATTTAGAAACGGATGTAATATTCTAGAATCTGAGGCATGTGACATCCTTAATATATCCCCTGTGGGTCTCTGGAAAGTACCTGTAGCTAGTATATGTAAAAGTACACTTACCTTTGTTTCCACTAGGATTTGATCTCCATGATTTCCCTGGAGCCTCAGGTGAGAGTGGCAGAGATTGCATATTTCCTCTATTCTTTGCCAACTAGTATCACTTTACAGTATCTGTGTCATGCAGTCCATGGCAAGTCAAATAGGATCTAAACATCCTTCTTATTATTAGCTGAGGTCTGCCAGCAGCAACATCAGCACCTTGAATTAAGCCTGTTGCACTACAGGTTAATGATGGCATCAGAAACATTTTATTTTTTAAAGTGTAATTGTGGCTGTGCTCAAAAGGTTTTAGATTTCAGGACAAATGGCTACACTAAGTGTACACGATTGCTTTATAGGTTCCTGAATAGTTCACCCATGATTAATTGGTTAATTAGCATGTAATTCAACTGCTTATACTTTCATTAGCATATTCTTCTGCTTACCTTTGCTTTGAGGCTTTACATTAAGTGCAGAAATACTTAGTTAATGAGAAACAGCATGATATTATAGCAATAACCCATGGCTGGGTGTGAGTAATGCTGGATTTACCCATGGTTGGCGTGGTTTGGTCACTTTGCCCTCATGACCAAACTACGCCAACTGTGGATAAATCCAGCATTACCCACACCCAGCCATGGGTTATTGGTATTATACAATGGTGTTTGTTTTGTGTTGTGTTATGATTTTGTTGTTGTTATTTAGGGTTTTGTTTGCTTTAGTTTGCATTCTTCCACTTTGTCTGAGATAAAATAGTCCACACTTTTAGTTTATGTTTATTATTTTATTTAATGAATAAATCCAAAAGCCACAGGACCCAGAGCCAAACTAGAAGTAAAATGTTTAATTTTAATACACCACGTACACCAAACACGTAAAACCAAGTGCTTTCACCTGGCCACTGCCAGGCTTTTTCAAGGAATGAATACTTGCAAAAGCCATCCCTTCACCATTAAATAACAATTTTCTAAGTCAGCTGATCAACAAATTAATTATCATCAATTAAAATACACTTTCAAGCCCATTCAAAAATGTGTACTTGTTTTTCCGTATCATGTATTACAATTCCCAAATCAATCATATACATAAAACATAATCAAATTTAAAAATTTTTTATATAAACTAATCATTCTAAACTTAATAAAATGCTTTATAAAAAATATATTATAAAAAGTGCTTTTAATTAATTGTTATAAAACATAACTATATAAAAATCAAATTTATTCAGAGCCTAGCCCTTCTTAGTTTTAAAACACACCCAATGTTTGTGCTATCATTTAATCCCGGGGTTCTAGTTGAGTCCAGTCTTAATTGCCAATAAAGTTCACGATATTCCAGACGGGTCTCCCAACTCCCCCCTCTTACTTCTGGAGTAACCTGCTCCAGCACTATAAATCTCAAATTCATATTGTTGCAAACTTGGGAGTGTTTAAAAAATGCATTACTCTCCTTCCCTCTAAGAATGTCATAAAAATGTTCATACACTCTCTTTCTTAAAGATCTTTCCGTTTTACCAACATAAAAACTTAAACAATGCGTACAAATTCCTAAATATACCACTCCCTTTGCACCACAGTTATAATATTTGCTAGATCTAACTGTGAACTTCCTATCAGGTAGATGAAAGGTACCTTGGTTCAACATGGCAAAACATTGGTTACAGTTACCGCATTTGTATGTACCTAACCTGATCTTATTACTTTTACATTCCCCTTTCTTTCAAAAAGTTCCTTCAAGTTGATTATTATTTTATTTGTCTTTTTATTTAAATACAAATTATTATTAATTTTTCAAGAGTTTTCAGGAAATAATTATACAAGTAAATATACTTTGTAAAGGTTTTGGTATGTTTTGGTGTTGTAGTTTCTTTTGTATTTCTATATTGCTTCTGATTTGATTGAGGTCTATGTTCAGATGTCGGCTTGAGTTCCGGTTAGTGTAGTAGCTGTAATGAGAGATTGTGTTTCTAGTTAGTTTTATGTATATATATATATATATATATATATATATATATATATATATATATATATATATATAAGCAGATATATGGTTTGATACATAAGTATAAATTTCCTTACTTATTTTGTTGGGTTTCTATGCTGTAGATGTCTATTGTTCCATAGTTTATGATCTGTTGTTTGTCTTGTGGTTTTTCTGATTCATATTCAATGTATGGATGGTCTGTGTTATGGAGTTTCATTTTTTTTGTTGGTCTGTTGTCTGTTGTATTATTGATATTATCTTCGTTTTTTGATTTTTTTTTTTTGGTGTTTCTTGTTGTGTTCCAGAGATTATTTTTCCCATGTTTTGAATTCTTCTACTGTTGGCTGATAATATGATTGTAGTGATGTTTCACTTTTATGTTCTGTCAGTCATTATTTGTCATGCTTCCATACCTGATTTTGACAATAATGTTACTGCTGTTGCTCTTAAGGGGTGGTTTGTGTATCTCTTTGATAGGTTTGCAGATTTCTGGTAACATTTTTGAAAGATAGTTTATTCCCCATTGGTTGTGTTGAGTACCATGTTTCCATTTTGTTAAGTACATGTTGTGGATGTTTTTTTCGGTGGAGAAACAGTTCTTTTGTATTAGGTGGCCATTTTTGTAGGTATCTTTGGAAACATTTTACAGAACATAAAGGGTCTGTGCGGTTTTCAAACATGAATCCTCAGTAAATGTTTTGTGACATTGTAATGTTCTGTGTGTTTTTTTGTATGTTCATTAAAATTTTGTGTTACATATTCTGTGCCTTCTGCATCTTTCTTTATTGTAAAACTGTCTTCTGTGAGGTATCGTACTCCTTCATTCCTACATCGTTCGAAGTGTAGCTGTATGCCAAACCAGACTTTTCTTACAAGTCCATCTGCTGTGTTTGGGGAAAGTATTTGGCTGTTTGTCAGTTGGGTTATTTCTTGTATTGTTAATGGGTGGTGGTGTTCTGCTGTATCTTTTCCTTGTCTTCTGTAATTTTTAATAATTGATTTAAATATGTTATTTGCGTTTGTTAGACATATATCTGTAATTATGTTAATCTTTCTATTGAATGGTGGGTTGTTTATATATCTGTTGAGTCCTGCACGTAGGGATACAAATGCAGTTATTAAATATTCTTTTCCTTTTGTGTTTTGTACTGTGGCATAAAATTCTATATGTATTGTGTTTAAGCTTTCTGGTGTACCACTGTGGAAGTCTATGGTGCAATTGTTTTGTTTTTTCCTGTTTTGAAATATGTTTATAGCCCACTGTGTTTGTTTTCTTGTACTTGCTTCTTCTTTTTCCATTTCTAGTTTTGCTATTTCTCCAGGTGTTTTTTCTGCATGTCTTTTGTTAGGTTTCTGTGTGGTATAGGTTTGAAATGCTTTTTTTTCCTTTCTGAACTGTATGAGTTCTCACATTGTTGTCTTCTCTATGGGAAGTCTTATGTTGTAGTATTTCCTGTTCTTGTAGTTGGAGAATTTCCTTGCTTGTTGTTGGTTTCATCATGGCTTCTGGTATGTTGCCAAATATTTCTTCCATTTCTTTATCAGTTATTAAATTGAAGTTTACTTCCTTTTTTTTTTAATTCTGTGGTATCTCCTTTTGGCGTTTTTTGTGTGTCACTTTATAGTGTTTCTGTTTAAAAAGGCTTGTGCACGTTTGTGAAGGGATGTAATCAAACAGAGGAGGGTGGTGCTCGGTGTTTGTTTTAACTGTAAAATATAGTTTCTAGTAGTAGAAGATATGCTATGTGTACTGTGGTTGGTGGTAAGGTGTTTGTGTAGGGTTTATGTTGCTTTTTAATACTACAGTAGGTTAGGAAGCTGGGTATGGGTGTCAGGTCTTTTGTTTTCTACAGTGCTCGTTATTTGTTTTCTTTTTCAATGTTCGTAAAATTGGGTTTGCTGTTGTAGAATGGTTTTGTGCATCTTGGTGTGCTACAAAGATGTTTTGTGTACTTTTTATTTCATTTCCAGACAGCACTGCATGCTACGTTAGCTGCCGGAGTCACTTTGTCACTTACTTTTGATTTATAATATGAAGACTGCTTGCATTGCCCAATTAGTGTGCAGGTTTCTCCGTAATGACAGAGCTAAAATGTAACTGTGAGTTACGGACATTTCAGGGGTATGTTATAGTAGCATAGGGAACAGTTTTTATGTATTTTACACATTTTAGTATTGGGAATAGTTCCACTTTTTTTAGGGTTGCGTAGCCTTGCATTACAATATTTAGATGTTTGCAGTTGGTTGTGTGATGATTTGGTGTGTTTATGTATTATTTACTTGTTTTGCAGTCACCGCTGCATGATACATTAACGGCCAGAATACTTCCGCTTTTTCTAGGGTTGCATAGCTTTGCCTTATAATGTATTTATTTATATGTTTGCAGTTGGTTATGTGATGATTTGGTGCGTTTATGTATTTACTTGTTTTCCATTCACCGCTGCATGATACATTAATGGCAGGACTTCTTCGTTAGTTGCTTAGGATTTACAATGTGCACGCTGGTTGGATTAGCCAATCAGCGTGCACGTTTTTCGTGTCTGCCGATATCACATTGTATAATTATAAGTATTCTTACAAAAATGTTATATATTTGTGTATATGTATGTAGGGAATGACAATAGGCCAGAATGGCCAGTAGCTGGGATAAACTCTTCATAAACAGTCATCTGTAATGAGGTTACTTTTCCACCTAAAATTGTAACTTTATCTCAGTAAAAGGCCAAAACCTTATTTCTCTTTCAGAAACGTTTCAGTTCATTAAATAGAAAATTAAAGATAAATTGTCATGGTTTCTGTGCTAGCAAATTTATAGGAAAAGTTGATTTCTTAGCAGTTGTCAGATTGTAGAAATCAGTTACTGAATTATAGTATGGTTTTGAAAGAGTAGGATATAGAATTTATACTAAATCAATTTTTTTTTTATTACTTTAAGATGTATAGCATTTTCCATAATGTTTCTTAGATATTAGAGCTGTAAAAGTAGTCTGTGGGTCCACGCATTTTTGCCAGTTATCTTTGTTAAATGTGGATTTTCTGTGTCTGAATGACAGCATATCAATAATTAATGTATCAAAATAAAGAACAACTAGATTATAATATTTTAAGTTGGGCATGCATTTTAACATGTACTTGATTTTTTAAGGAATGAAACAATCTTCAATGTGCCACCAATTACGTAATTTCCTGTTTTGTGATATTTAAATGTGGCTTGGGAAGGTGAATTTTTTCTGACAAAGTCTTCCTATGTGATGAGATGAAAACATTTAAGTAAATTGGAATTTGTGATTTTCTGCAAGTATTTTGTTTACAGTTTTAAAAAATAAAACAATATTAATGCATAACCAATTAAGGGCTGTAATGGTTTAAACCATTACAGCCCTCATTTGATTATGCATTGGTATTTGGTTTTGGTTATATTTTTAACGCATTTACACAGTTTTCTGGTTTAATTAGTTTTCAAAAATAATGTGCTTTTTTGTTGAATCTGGATTTTTATTTTGAAGCTTATCACTGGAATGCACATGTATTCACAGAATTTATTCTCCATGCTTTTTTTTACCCCTTGTCAATTATATTAACTAGGATGCTTTAGCAAATTTCTCAATATAATAATATGGATCCACAACAGAATGAAACCCTTCAGATAGTATTTCTGGAGATAAAATGGACATTTTACTTCCAACAATCAAACTAGAGAGGTATTTGCATTTAATGGACGCCAAAATGGGCAACAAACAAACTAATGTAAGTAATGTTAGTAACGGTGCCCCAGAAGATATATTTAATATTGGTGCTTGGCTGGAAGACCCTAAGTTTTTGAGTGACGACACTTGCTTGATTGTTAATACTGAAGGTGGACTTATTTTCTTAATCCAACTCTCTTAGTAGACATTAATCCCTGGGATTCATTAACAATCATGTAAACTTTGTGCTACGCCTACACAATTTAAGTGTGTTATAGTGATGAGCTGCTTTGCCAATCAAATATGTATGCTGCTCATTGTGTCTACATGTTTGCAAACACCTATTCATGGCCAGCAACAGTGTTCACAGCCATGGAGAGGTGCTTGCAAGCATGAGCATAGAATGTAAACAAAACACATTGCCTATAGGCAAACCTAATATATGAGTTCTCACTGTAACCCATAAATATTTAGGGCAAGTACAGCGAAAGAATTCTGAAGGAGGGGAAGAGGAAATGGGTAAAGTGTAGTTATATACCACAGGCAAATGTGCTGAAGTGCCAAAGAAACATTTCTAACTTAAATTCTGCCATATTGATGCAATGATAATTAATATCAATGACAATACATGACTTGCACATAAATAAAATGGACATGCTCACAAAGGATGTAAGACAGATATGAAACTGCAATGTAACAAAGGGGAGTCAGTGTGACAGACATGTTAATAAAATGCTGAGTTGAGATACCAGTTAATAAGGATAGAAGATGCATTAAGGAGTCACTGCATAGACTGCAGTTATTGCATATGAGATGTATATACAGAGAATACATGTATGCAAGCCAACACCACTGCTGTATTCTCTAGCTCAGCATGTATACAACTGCTCTGCCATGCACATCAGAAATAGACATGTTTTTGCAAATACATGTCAGTGACTCCTATGGGAAAGGGGTTTATCACCAATAAACATGTAATAGACAAGCAAGTGTTGTATGGTTGTATAAATACTAAATGTTAATACAAAAAAAAACACTCAACATGCATAATTAACAAATGACAACACAAGATTGAATGACAGTTTATAATTACAAGTTTTCCACTGGTAATTTGCACGTCAGACATCTGTTATAATTGGCATACTCACATGGAATTACAGGAACAGTAACATAACAGCAATTTAACAGCACCAACATTCAAGAAATTGTTATAACAGAAGACCAGTCACATTTTCTGATGGTCTGGCAGCATGCCATATATGCCATTATGCTGTATATAAAGAAATATTTGGATGAAGACATGTAGTACAGAGCATAATTATTTTGGAAATTGTTAATGCCTATGAGCAATGAATGATATAATGAACATTTGCATCATGTCATTTTTGAACACATGCTTGAAAGGTATCAGAGAGATGCATATCAATCATGGATACCACAGAAATAGGCATATTGGTTGTATCATGAAGAACACCCTTGAAGGCCTTACAGCACTTTCCTGTCGTAAGAGTTATAGATGCTGCACCTTGCAGGCTAATAGCCTGAAAAAGGTGGCCCTCTGACTGTGCCGTAGCCATTGTCTCTGTGTATGCCACTGCTGTCTGACTCAGTTTTCTGACAGACAGTTATTAGATTCAAATCTCTGCCTATAATGCTAGATTCTCTACAGATCTGTGCATTGACTGCATGTGCCACAGGAGATAGCAATGAAGGCAGTCACAAACAACTGAAATAAATGTGTATAGTAAGAAAGTAGTTACAAATATAATATGAATAATCTGATTTAGTCAGAATGTTGAAAAGTAGCTACACATGTTACTGTCCAAAGAGCACTGAGCAGCGAACAGTACAATATCAATGCTTTTTTGACAAGGACACAGTTTCCATCATGGACTACACACACTGTCCCAGAACTTCACCACATTGTACCTGTGCAGGTATGCTATACAAGCCATTATTCAATGCATGTGCCACAGGAGAACTCAAAGCATGACAGGCCTCTAATAACCTTTTCACCGCCATGCAGCCACAGCCTGTGATTGTATATCATTGTCCAGCATAAAATAGATACAAATAACTAGATACAATGGTGTTTGAGTAATGTTAGTACATTCGTATAATGTTGCCCTTTTCGGGAATTGAACAGCAAGCTATGTAACTCTACCAGCTAATGACATGTGGGTGAGACACAAGCATCACAGTGGAAGACTTAACATAAATGTGACACTCCACCTATGCTTACTTATTACATCATACGTATGTGTCATAAACAATCTTTTTGAGACTGAAGGGATGGTGGAGGCCCCTCCCACTGTAAATGTACACATGGTAACTGTTGTGGATGCCATTCTTGCATTACAGTATAAGGCCACACACATCTAACAAACCCTGAATGTGAGTTTTGAACAACTGAACATTTGACAACAGAAGTGACATGATATTGTTGCGAATGAGTGTGACAGTGTAGAAGTGTCACCACAATTTATCATAGATAGATTTATCACTCAGAGACTCCCTATGCTGTGGAATAGAGTCCCGGTCCATGTGAGGCAGAGCACCTCGCTGGCTCTGTTCAAGAGAAATCTTGACCTGTGGATGGGAGATCGTAGGCTTACCCCGGGAATCATCTCTGTGTCACTGCTGGACAGAGGCACAACAAACTAATGGGTAC
>NC_056745.1:826301436-826436436 GCF_019279795.1 Protopterus annectens | reverse complement strand
TGGCATAAGTTTACTAGCTATGCCCCCTTCTACCCAGACTGTAAGGTAGTTATCACTTCCATCATCTACCCTAGGCCCTTAACAAAGGGTGTCCAATCCTACTGTTTAAAGTTACCAATAATCCAAATGGTAGTTTTGACAAAGCACCAGGCTATTAGGAGTGGCCTGCGCAGTGTCACCAAATACATATGCAAGTACTCTAGGAGCTTATATATGCCTCATAAATATCAGCCATAAAGGTAGGTTTAAATATATTTAATAATAAATAATGAAAGAACAAGACAATAACCCAGCCACTGGGGATGCACAAGCCAATGCATTTCTTTGTGCCGGTTCCAAGCCTGGATAAATGGGGAGGTTGCGTCAGGAAGGGCATTGGGCATAAAATTTTGCCAAATCATACATGCGGACAACAGTACAGATATACATACCGGATCGGTCGAGGCCCGGGTTAACAATGACTGCCACCAATACTGTTGGCCAACAGGGTGCTGGCGGAAATTGGGCTACTGTTGGTCAAAGGAGGAGAAGAGGGGGGAGGCATGCCCAAAGGCAGGTAAAGACTAGGACTATGATAATGAGGGTCGGAACTTTGAATGTTGGCAGTATGACTGGTGTAGGGAGAGAGCTAGCTGATATGATAGACCAAAGGAAGGTTGGTATGTTGTGTGTGCAAGAGACCGGATGGAAGGGGAGCAAGACTAGGTGTATCAGAGGGGAGTTCAAATTGTTTTATCATAGTGTGGATGGGAGGAGAAATGGCGTAGGGGTTATCCTGAAAGAACAGTATGCTAAGAGTGTTTTGGAGGTGAAAAGAGTGTCAGATAGAGTGATGTTTATGAAGCTGGAAATTGATGGTGTAATGATGAATGTTGTTAGTGCATATGCTCCACAAGTTGGGTGTGCGATGGATGAGAAAGAAAAATTTTGGAGTGAGTTGGATAAAGTGGTGATGACTGTACCCAAGGGTGAAAGATTGGTGATTGGAGCAGATTTCAATGGGCATGTTGGTGAAGGGAACAGAGGGAATGAGGAAGTAATGGGCATGTATGGTGTTAAGCAAAGGAATGCAGAAGGTCAGATGGTAGTGGATTTTGCGAAAAGGATGGACATGGCTGTGGTGAATATGTATTTTAACAAGAGGGAGGAGCATATGGTGACATAGAAGAGTTGAGGAAGATGCAGACAGGTGGATTATATCTTATGTATAAGGGCCAGTCTGAAGGAGATTGGAGACTGTAAAGTGGTGGTAGGGGAAAGTGTAGTTAGGCAACATAGGATGGTGGTTTGTAGGATGACATTGGTGATCAAGAAGAGGAGGATGAGTGAGGGAAGCACCAAGGATCAAATGGTGGAAATTGAAAAAGGGTATTTATGAGGTGGAGTTCAGGGAAGAGTTAAGACAGGCACTGGGTGGCAGTGAAGAGTTACAGAATAGCTGGGTAACTACAGCAGAACTAGTAAGAGAGATGGCTAGAAAGGTGCTTGGTGTGACATCTGGAAAGAGGAAGGAGGACAAGGAGACCTGGTGGTGGAATGAAGAAGTACAGGAGAGTATACAGAGAAAAAGGTTGGTGAAGAAGAAGTGGGATTGTCAGAGAGATGAAGAAAGTAGACAATAGTATAAGGAGATGAGGTGCATGGCAAAGTGAGATGTGGCAAAGGCTAAGGATAAGGCATATGAAGAGTTTTATGAAAGGTTGGACACTAAGAAGGGAGAAAAGGACTTGTACCAATTAGCTAGACAGAGGGACTGAGCTAGTAAAGATGTGCAGCAGGTAAGAGTGATAAAGGATAATGAGGGAAATGTACTCACAAGCGAGGAGAGTGTGTTGTGTAGATGGAAAGATTACTTTGAGGGGCTGATGAATGAAGAGAATGAGAGGGAGAGAAGGTTGGATGATGCGCAGATAGTGAATCATGAAGTGCAGTGGATTAGCAAGGAGGAAGTAAGGATAGCTATGAAGAGGATGAAGAATGGAAAGGCTGTTGGTCCAGATGACATACCCGTGGAAGCATGGAGGTGTTTAGGTGAAATGGCAGTGGAGTTTTTAACTAGATTGTTTAATGAAATATTGGAAAGTGAGAGGATGCCTGAGGAATGGAGAAAAAGTGTTTTGGTACCGATTTTTAAGAATAAAGGTGATGTGCAGAGCTGTAGTAACTACAGAGAAATTAAATTGATCAGTCACAGCATGAAGTTATGGGAAAGAGTAGTGGAAGCTAGGTTAAGAAGGAAGGTGATGATTAGTGATCAGCAGTAGGGTTTCATGCCAGGAAAGAGCACTACAAATGCAATGTTTGCTCTGAGAGTGTTGATGGAGAAGTACAGAGAAGATCAGAAGGAGTTGCATTGTGTCTTTGTGGACTTAGAGAAAGCATATGACAGGGTGCCTAGAGAGGAGTTGTGGTATTGTACGAGGAAGTCGGGAGTGTCAGAGAAGTATGTAAGAGTGGTACAGGGTATGTACGAGGGTAGTGTGACAGCGGTGAAGTCTGCGGTGGGAGTGACAGATGCATTTAAGGTGGAGGTGGGATTACATCAAGGATCAGCTCTGAGCCCTTTCTTATTTGCAATGGTGATGGACAGGTTGACAGACAATATCAGACAGGAGTCCCCATGGACTATGGTATTTGCAGATGACATTGTGATCTGTAGTGAGAGTAGGGAACCGGTGGAGGAGACCCTGGAGAGGTGGAGATATGCTCTAGAAAGAAGAGGAATGAAAGTCAGCAGGGCTAAGACAGAATATGTGTGTGTGAATGAGAGGGAGGATCGAGAAATGGTGAGGATGCAGGGAGTAGAGGTGGAGAAGGTGGATGAGTTTAAATACTTGGGATCAACAGTTCAGAGTAATGGTGAGTGTGGAAGAGAGGTGAAGAAGAGAGTACAGGCAGGATGGAGTGGGTGGAGAAGAGTGTCAGGAGTGATTTGTAAAAGATGAGTACCAGTAAGAGTGAAAGGGAAGGTCTGCAAGAGGGTAGTGAGACCAGCTATGTTATATGGATTAGAGACAGTGGCATTGACAAAAAGGCAGGAGTCAGAGCTTGATGTGGCAGAGTTGAAGATGTTAAGATTTGTACTGGGTGTGATGAGGATGGACAGGATTTAGAATAAGTATATTACAGGGACAGCCCAGGTTAGAAGGTTTGGAGACAAAGCCAGAGAGGCAAGATTAAGTTGGTCTGGACATGTGCTGAGGAGGGATGCAGAGTATATTGGTAAAAAGATGCTAAGGATGAAGCTGCCAGGTAACAGGAAAAGAGGAAGGCCTAAGATAAGGTTTATGGAAGTGGTAAGAGAGGACATGCAGGTGGTTGGTGTGACAGAGCAAGATGAAGAGGACAGGAAGAAATGGAAACAGTTGATCCGCTGTGGCGACCCCTAATGGGAGCAGCCGAAAGAAAAAGAAGAAAGAACAAGACAATACTCAGTCAATCAACACAGTAACTTCAGAGTTCAAAATCACAGGAAATATTTTAAAACAACATTGCAGGACAGTCTCAAATAAATACAGAAAACATCTAAACTAATCTTTACTATATTCCTTTCTATATCTAAAACAGATACTATGCCCTAAATCTTACTTACAGAGCAAGTGCAGATGATGATCCTGATGAGTGGATGTTCTTGCTAGTCCAAGACAAAATGCAAAATGCCCAGTCTCTCTCTGAGATAGTTCTTAAATTAATAGCACATTTTACTGCTGGTTTAGCTTGGACAGCATCACTTTTTGTCACCTGACTTAAGTTCCCAAGCTAAACCTGAACTAACAGAATTTCACATCTCTGTGTTAGAACACATATCTCTCAGATGTTTGCTCAGAACTGAAAGTCATAAAACAATAACACACTTTCAAAACAATGCAGAAGGCACCCTTGTTCTACATCCTGTCTCCTTGCTGCATCAAAACTAACTTTTATAGCACAATTATAAAGCAGTCTACTTTCAAGTTATTTTCTTGAAGTTTTGCAAATTAATTCTGTATGTTCCATTTTTTTACTATTAAAACATACATTTGTACAAGTATATAGTTTATGTACATTTTTGTTGTTTTCCAGTAGGGTACACTCTGGATATATCTCAGCTCAGAACATAATATACATTTCTGTATAAATCGTATCAATATTCACAAATGACATAGAATTATTTACAAAATTCCAGATAGCTGGGCTGGCAGCGTGACAAATGTCTTTAGCACTTAACAGTGTTAATGACCCAAATGCAGAGCTTCAAGCATCTTAAACTGCTACGTGCATCCCTTGTTTAAGAAAGTGTTTCTGAGCCTCACTGTTGCTGCAGTTTACACTTTTTCTTTAGTAATATTCTCAGACCATTTTTTTTCTCTTTTTTTTCTTTTTCTTTCTTTTCTTTTTGACTGGGAACCTACTCTTTTGTTGTAAATGTTTTATATTCCTAACAATGTTAGTGAATCGAAAGTAGAGCATTAGACAGTGTAATGCAGTAATGCAGTCCCTAATTTATAAAACTCTTTCTGACCCTGATGTTTTGCTGCATTTATATAATTTCACATTCAATGGACTTTTTACTACCATAATATGTTTTCTCATTTATACTGGAAAGGAGTTGCTTGTTCCGGTAACTGAATATTGACTGTAGTATGACATCTTTTTTAATTTTGCCACCATGACTTGTCCAATGTCTCTCCTTCCTAAACGTGGTCAGCTTGTGTGTTCATCTCTTGGCTGTAAAAGCCAGGCACTCTTTAGTATAGGTTTTTGCCCTGTAGCCCATTTGTTCCCAGGCTAGAGGGCCTAATCAGTTTATTCATCCACCAAGAGAGAGTGACAGAGAGAGAGAGAGAGAGAGAGAGAGAGATGGGAGCTCAGCTGTAGTGAGTGGGACAGATTGTTGGACCCAGAAAATTCTCCTCCCTTTCCCTGGGAGTTCCTAATCACAATGATGGCTCATTATAGTTCTTTTAGTTCTCCTAACCATGTGGAATATACATGATTCTACTCTTGTGCTGATTCTCAGTCCCTACACAGTTTGTCCTTTGAAAACTTAAACTCTGAGGGTGTGAGGGTGATATACCCAGTACTCCCTCTAGGTGTCACTCAAGTGATGAGCCAGATCCACCTCCCTTTCTACAGGAAGGCCACGCAGACTCACCCTCCCTACTCTTTTGTCTGCATCACCCATGCCACTAATCAAACCCAGGTCATCTGTCTTACAATCAGAGCTTCAACCGTGTACCATGGCAGAAGTATACCACTTTTCTAATGCCATTCCTATTGCCACAATCCAGGTTACCTGGCAGTTAATATTTTGGTTGTGACTCTTAATAATGTATTTTACCTGTCACTTGGCAATTCTACTTATGTTTTTAGTGGTGAAGGCAGTTAGTATATACCTGAGATGAATTGGTATTAGTATGGAGGTGGAAATGTGTTTGAGATTTATAGGTAGTACTCTGTAACTTTAGGTTTGTCACAAAATTAGACAAAGTGTGTGTTAAGTTATAACTTTAAGCACTTCAATATATTCCATCTGATATGAAAACACACTTTAGTATTGTTTGTTTATGCCATCTACTGAGAATAGAAAGGACCATTTTTCTGTTTGCAGTGAATGGGTTCAGTTTTTAAAATTGATAATGTTCATTGTTACTGGACCAAACAACTTACCTGCTACTATGTGTCCTACTTTTGCTGGCAGCATAAATGCCTTTAGTTTTCTGTTGTTAGTAGTCATGGGATTTTTTTCAGAGGGACTGAATATTTGCTAGGAGGACATCTGATGTTATGCATGTAGTTGTTTGTTTCTAAGTAATATAATGTGTGCAAAGGAATTTTGAGGGGAAGTGACTCATGAAATTGTTTGAAGAATGTGTTTAAGCATTCAGTTTAATGTCAGCATTCTTAACTTCAAATAACTGTTCACTGCATATTTATAGTTATCATTCTGAGAGAACCAAAGTAACCAATTTGTTCACCTCTTACTTTTGTATTTAATATAATTATGCTACTGTGAGCATTGGATACTCTTTTCCTGTCACTGGTAAATATAATTATCAATATTTATCAGGCAAGTAAAGTGGGTGGTATGCAGTAGAACTAAGTTGGCTGAGTGGGATAATGAGAACAGGGTAAAACAGAAGAATGTGTGTGCTTGTAATCAGTACAGGGTAAAACAGAAGAATGTGTGTGCTTACTGGAGTCTAGCGTGCTTGTAGTTAGTTTCTTGGGGTTCTGTGTTGTTTACTGGTAGCTGAGAGTACATGGATAATGTGCTGGTGTTTGTCTTTGGTGGTACAGCTTTGTTATATTAGTGGAAATCACCATGAGACTGGCTACAGTGATGTGATGCAGTGACCAGTCATGTCAGGACTTGTTGTCAGATGTGTGGCAGCTGTGCCACATTAAATTGAAAGGCACCTAGGATTAGCCATCTGGGTGCAGCTGTATTGTGGTAAAGTCTGACATAATGTAAGGAAGCTACTTTACTTGTATTTCCACTCAGGACAAATGCACATTTGGACTGAAATGCCCATTTTTATTTATTAGTTCATTATGCTAATGAATATCTTACTGGCATATATTTGCCAGGGTTGAGGTGGGAAACAGTAGAATTGTATGTGGTATGTGGCTAGAATAACAATGGAGATGGTGGTGGATAGCAGTAAGCTGATGATGAGTACAAATTAAAAAAATACTGGCCATACATTGATGGGGTGGGTGATTTATGTTCACGTATTGATTTGAAAAAGAAAATCAAAGTTGAATGTGCTAATTCCTTTGAATATTCTCTGGATATAAGACCAACATTTAGGTGCCTTCTTATCTATGGTGTGTATGGTCATTCAGGAGTTCACCAACTTTTCTGTCTCCTCAGAGCTGGAATTCCCCAGGTGGTTTGCATGAAGGACTTCAGCACTGAGGTTGACAAAGAGTCAGTAGCTTTTGTAATTTTTTTTTTAATTTTGAAGGGATTTGTTTTTGTTTAGCTAGTTAATCTGTTACAGACAAATTTGGCCATAGACTTGACTTGGTGTGTCAGTGTGGTGTGACAACTAGTAATGTAGTCTTGGGGTCTGCCACCCTCAGGTAAACATCTCGGACACTGTCTTATCAATCTAGATTTCTTTAATCCTGCCTAACACAGCCATCCTCAGTGCTGTAGTATCATTACCCTTAATGAGTTGGTTAAGGCTTCTTGATTGAATTTGTCATCCTGGACATTGTAGAGGCAGCTCAGTTTGACCTTTGAGAGACATGGTTTGATATTGAGCTATGTGAACTGAGGAGGACTGGTTGAAGGTTGGTGTATAAGCAGCATTATTTTGGACTGGTTGAGAAAAGGTTTGCCCTGGATTCTCATTTTTGAGTCTGCCAGTCTGAAATGTCCCAGTAGAAGTCTGAGGATTTGTCCCATGAATCTGTGTAGCAGCAAACCATATTTATAGTTACCATTCTGAGAGAACTTCTGGAAGAAGTCTGAGGATTTGTCCCATGAATCTGTGGAGCAGCAAACCAACCAGCTGCAGTGTTACATGTGGTGGGAATATTGTGCAGGCCAGACGGACTGTGTTAAAATTATACCAACAATGCACCCTGCTGGACAGAAAAAGATAAATACATGTATTTTAGCAACTGTTTAAATGGATATGTTTTAACAGAGGAAATTGGAAGAGAAGAAATTAATCTCAATCCACCTAACTTTGAAAATAGTATAAAACTAAATTACCTGGCTTTGGCCATAAATATTGTATCTTACAATTCTCAATGCAGCCAGAGGCAAAAAGTCTGTACTAGGAAGCTCGTTATATTGTCTTTGTGGTGAACTAATTGTTAATCTGGAAGGGTGGAGGTTTGAACTTGTTTTATGACCTCCAGAATCTGCAACAGATCTTAGCAAGTTTGTGTGTGTGTGTGTGTGTGTGTGTGTGTGTGTGTGTGTGTGTGTGTGTGTGTGTGTGTGTGTGTGTTATTGACATCATGTGATAATTCTGGCAGTTTCTAACAATGGGGGTACAGGGGAACCAGAAATTATATGACCAGATGTATGTGATGTCATACTGTAATCCATCACTAAAAATGGTGTTTTAATACTAGATGAGACAGAAATCTCTGATCAGTCTGTTTCTGGAACCTGACAAAGAAGGACCCCTCACCTACTTCATCTTGCTTTGCTCTAGTAAGTGACCAGGGAATAGTAATTCTTTAGATCATTCAGGAAAATATAGGGAGATTAGTTAAGTACTGTTTTTTTCTGTATCTGTGCATGTGAATCTATTCATCTGTGTTATTTTTAATATTTCTTGAGGCTGAAACTCTAGTGTTTACTGTAAATAGATATTTAGTATTTTCATGATCTTTTCTTATTTATTATTAAATATATTTAAACTTTTCATTGTGGCTGGTCTTTTAGAGAATATTTTAATCTCTGAGAGTACCTATATATATTTGGTGACAGCTCTGGCAACTCTTGAAAGTCTTTTTGTTGGTCAAACTACCATTTGCATTAATATTAATTTCACTATGTATAATTGGGTACCTTTGCAAGAGCCTTAGAGTAGCTGGCTTTGAAGTTTCTGTTGGTGGTGTAACTACCTTATAGTCTGGGCAGAAGGGGTCATAATAAATATGTGCCAGTCTCTCCCAGGTGTGTGTGTGTGTGTGTGTGTGTGTGTGTGTGTGTGTGTGTGTGTGTGTGTGTGTGTGTGTGTGTGTGTGTGTGTGAAAATCAAATCAAATCTTAAAGAGTTGTGTGTGTCAGCTGTTTGGAGCAGGGACACGAGCCACTGGTTTCACAGAGATGGGGCTGGAGAACTTGGCTTGGAAACTTGGCTGAGGTCTCAACTCTATAGCTGTGCCAGTGGGGAGTCTTACTGGGGACCTGGAGGGAGACGGATAGAGAAATCCAGACCCTGGACTTAGTGTGGTCTCTGTGTGCTCTTAAGGGAAATTGTGCTTCATGCAGAGAGCTGCATCTGGAAATACTGGGTGCATCCATTTTTGTTCCAAGTGAACATCCCACTCCAGTACTAGCAGTGAAGATTCAAACTGTGGCCCAGAGTGGGGATGTCACATATTGGTTAGCAGTGGTGTAGATATTAATTGAATTTTTGTAGCTCGTGGGCAGTTGTCACTAAAGGTGTGTCCTCTCAGCAGCCACAAGGTAAACATTCAGAGTTTCATTTTACAAAAGTTTTATTCATTTATTTTTTGTTAGTTTAGTATAGGCAAGGAAAGTGGGCAAAGATGTCAGCAGAGGATTATGGTAAGCTGTCAAAGAACCGGTTGGCCAAGGCATGTGAAGCCAAAGGAGTGATGCATGCCAGCCTCAGTAAAGATGAAATTATTTAATCCTTAGTCACAGCTCAGACCAGCAACCAGGAGGATAAGCAGTCTGGTGATGGGAATTTTCAGCCCTCGGAAACAGGACAGTTTATCTTTTCCTCAGAGGACTTAAAAATCTATCTGGAGTTAAGGAGATGGCCAAATATTTGGAATTAGAATCAGCAGAGAGAATGCAGCATTTGGAGGTCAAAGTAGAATCAGCAGAGAGAATGCAGTATTTAGAGGGTGAAGAAAATGAGAGGCAGTGTCAACATGAGAAGAAGATGCTGACTCTTTGTCAGGGTCCGGGAGGTAATGGGGAAGGGAATAACTGAATCCCAGAAGCAATAAAGGTCAGTAAATGTCTTCCGCAATTTACAGAGGGGGATACTTTTGATAGTTTTATTCATATATTTGAAAGGGTATGTAAACAGTATAATGTTGACCAAGGGCTCTGGGTATGGTTTCTGACCAATTTCCTCCATGGTAAAGCTGCAGCTGCTGTTTTTAAATTGTCTGATATTGATTGTTTAAACTATGGTAAAGTAAAGAAATGTTTACTTGAATGTTTCAAGTGAACACCTGAAGCTTACAGAAAAAAGTTTCATGAGCATAGATGCAAGGCAGATGAAAGTGTGTGCGATTATAATGCCAAATTAAGCACTTATTTTCATAGATGCATGAGTGGGTATCAGGTCATCACTTTTGAAGGACTGGAAGACCTTTTAGTGATGGAGCAAGCCCTTAGCACTTTGCCTGAGGACATGAGAATCTGGTTGGCTGACTGAGAGTGTAGCTCTGCAGATGAGCTGGGAAAAAAGGGGGATCTCTACTTAGCAAGAAGGGCATCACTGCACATGAAGGGGATACCTAGTGCTGCACATGGATATAAGGGAACCCATGGTGGGCAACCTAAACCACCCCAACAGAGTCCACCAGTAACAGGGGAAGCCACTAGTTAAGATACACAGCCACGATCAAGGGTTAAATGTTTTAAATCTAACCAGTGGGGTCATGTATTATATAGAGGTCTACAGAGGCAAGGTGGGGAACAAAATGAGGGGATCCAGCAAGTGGGAAAAACAGTATGCCAGTGGTATTGTTGTCTGGAGACAACAAGGGTACTAAACTATTACCAGAGGTTATATCCTATCTTAATGGATGGAAAACAGGCCACTGCTAAGAGAGTCACACCCTCTGACATAACCATTGTGAACCCTACAGTGGTTAAAGAGGAGCAGTACTTGCTTGGGAAGTCCAGTCCAGTCAGAGCTTTAGGAGGGACCCCATTTCATATGTCTTTGGCCAGGGTTCATCTTGACTGGGCGGGAGGAAAAGGAAGCAAGCAAGTAGGTGTGTTTGAAGATATCCCTGCACACATCTTGATAGGGAATGATTTTGATAATGCAGTACCTTGTGTGCACGCAGTTGCATACACAGTCAGGCTTGAAGACAGGCATGTGGGTCTTGTAGCCTGGGGGAGACCCAGACAGAACTCACACCTTAAGCCAGGGCTAGTAAAGTGGCTATTTCATGGAGGGAGCTACCCTGTAGCAGTAAGCCTGAAGGCAAGCCACAGCTGCTGGTAGGTCCTGGTTTTCCCTTGGGCAGGGTGACTGCAAGGGCAGAGGTGAGTGGTAGTACTCAGGCTGACAGTGAGGCACCATTGTCAAAGGATACCAGACTTCCTGTAGAAGGGGAGCAGGGAAGAGTTACAAAGCTAGAGTTCAGACAGGGTCAGGTCTCGGACCCTACACTGAGAGGCTTGAGGGAGGTAGCTAGGGAGGTACCTGATTCTCAAGGAAAAGAGGAGTCTGTTTATCTAATCCTGTATTTTTCATCTCCCTGACCCTTTCTCTGTATTTTCATACATCTACATTTTAATACATTGCTGCTGAAACAAAATGGCCATCAGCACAGGGAGCTAGACTGACGACTGTGTTCTGCCTGCCATACCTCCACAGGTGGCTGTGGTAGCATCACCATAAGCAGCACAGACACCCAGCACATGTGAGTCACATCCTGTCAGTGTTGCCTCTACAGCTCCTGCTTTACCTGCTGTAACTATGTTAGTGCAGTGGTTCCCTCCAGAAGCAGTGGTAGTGGTGGAAATTTTGCCCGCTGTCAGGAACTGACAGGGCTGGTGGACAGCATAATGGAGAGGGGCCTCAGTGCCTGAATCATCAGAGCTGAAAAGATCCTGCGTTGTATTACCAAAACAACACCACATCTGGCACCGTCCCAGGCAACTGACACTGGAGACAGTGATGACAGTTCTGAGGGTGAGGACTAGATTCTCACTGTTCTCAAGCTTGATATGGATGCATCTCTGAGGTCTTCTATGTATCCCATTTGTGGTGTCCCCCAACCTTTTGTGTCCATCACCACCCCTATCTGTCTTACATGTCTTGTATATTTGTCCGTGTTACCTAACGTGCCTTACCTACCTGACCCTTTCATTCCTAATCACCTTAATCAACATTACTGTCTCTCAAAAAAGAATATGCCCCATACATAGCTGTCCAATTTGCCTGTGTGTCAACTTGGTCCAGCTAGCTGTTCTATTATTCTGTTTCTGTCACCAATACCTGGTGTGGTGATTTCCAAAGTCATGAAATTGAGTATACAATGCTACATTTTTGTTTGACAGAAGTAGATACCTATGGTGCTCTCCCATCACTCTCCTGCAAATTCCTGTATTCGTTCCCCTTTATCCTACTCTTTGCTTGCCATCCCCCCAATTTTTAACACTGTCCTATTAACCCATTTTTCACACATTTAATCTGGTCAAAAAATAGAATCACACACAACACACATGGCTAGAAATAGCTCAACAAACGTCCTTTAGATTTTGTCCTCAGCATTTGCACAGAGGTTGGCGTCAGACACCAATACTAAGTGATGGGGAATGGCATTTAACTTCCAGTGGCAAAAACTGAATATTTTAATTTCAGCTGTAATGCCACCATTTTCTTCAAGCAAATGTGCTTAAATCTGCTGCACTATAGGAGTACAGAATAAAGGCAGTACGTTGAAACAATTACTCTAACAGTTCTTTGGCTGCAATGGACTAAAAGTTCCCATGTGGTATGCTGAGATAGTTCCCCTCTGTAGACTGATATTTTTGCCAAGTATCTTGGGTATGATTGCAGTTGTATGTGAAATTATCAATTTTATGACATTTTGTATTCATATCATGCCTTCTTGCTCTTTATAACAATCACTTTCTTGCACAGTACTTGACAGATTAAAAATGAAAAAAAAAACCTATATGAATAACACACAGTAAAGATGTTGCTAAATGTAGTACAAAAAACACTTGGTATTTCCCTGTCTCTTTCTCTGTTTTCCAACCTTTTGCTTCAGTAAGTAGTCCCTGTCCCTTCAAATGTGTACTTTAAACAGTGTGAAGCAAGACTTCCTATGTGGCATGATAATATAATGCTCAGCTCTACAGACTGATTTTTTGCATACTTTCAAGGGTTCGAATCCAGGCATTTGCAAGTTGCCCTTGACTGTTTTTAATATGCTATTTTATGTGTAGCTGTTGGCTGCATACTGTTTTGAGCCACCATTATCATGCTCCTGCCATATTCTACTTGTTACATGCTTCCCTCCTCCCCTGTCTATGTCCTTTCCCCTTCTGTGTCATCACTTTGTCTATACAGTAGGGGAAATGGAATTACCCAGCTCTTGGTAAAATCTTGTGAGTTTTTGCCTTCAGCTGCATTACTTTTGGTGCCCTTCACCCTACTGTGCTTAGCTATGTACAGTCAGGCTAATCTTCTCTTGAACAAGTTGAAGAGGTGAATGTAAACCAAATAATTGTTAGGAAGCATTCTGCACTGGATCATTTAGTATGCGTCTAGTTGTAACATACAACTTATGTAATGTTAAAATTGTCATTACTGTGATGAAGCCTGATGCCTACATTCTCTCTTGCATTGTTTTGTGACTGTCCCTTCAAACCATTAATATTAAGTCTGCTTTTGTCTCAGTCATGGCTAGGCTGTCTGACCCTTGCTTGCTCCCTATTGCAAACACTTGATTGTACATAGAATCACAGATAACTTATCAATAAAAACATAACAATAACACACCCAAACAATGTTAAAAATGCTCCACAAAAATATAACATTCTTTGGCTCCATGTATCTTTGTCTGCTCCCACTTTTGTATCATCACTTTTTACTGTGTCATATTTATTAGGCTACGGGATGTGATGTACATGTTATGGGATTTTGCAATTGTCATGACTGCAATGAAGACTAATACATACATTCTCCTTTTCTTCCATCTGTTGTCAGATTTGAACTTTGTGAAGTAGGAGTTTCCATGTGGTGTGGTTAGATAATACAGATAAAGTCTGTAGATTACTTTTGGAATATTGTCAAGGTTCACATCCAGATGTAGGCCAAAGAGTTTTTAAATGTTTTGTTATGACTCCTTTGTCTGTAAGTGTTGGCTACAAATTGTATTAACATACCATTCTCTGGTGGCTGTAGTAATGTAATTGTTTCTTATTGGGAACACTGTCTTCCACAGATATAGCTTGGATAATTATGATGACAAACCAAAGAGTAACACAACACTAATATGTGCAGAAATGAACCATAAACTAATATCTTAGTATGCATGTATATGTATTCTTGTTACCAAATGCCCATCTTTTCTCGCACATTCTGTGTCATCAAATAAACCTCCTTGATTCAATACTGGTTCCATAAGCCATGTTTCCATCAGCGATACCATGCTTGTTCTCCCATGTGTTTCATAATTAACCTGTATCATACATATAAGGATTAAAGGAATGCAACTGTCTTGACAAATTTGTAAATCATGACAACTGAACCATGACCATAACACATATACATTCTGAATTCCATCAGATTCAGACATGGTTGCATGTATATACAGCTTATTTGTGTGAAGGTTGGCACAAAGCACCATAGACTACTGCTAATTCCCATTCTAAGTTAATCACCTCAAGATATGATTATTTATGCATTAATACTTTGCCATAAGCTGTGCAAATGAGCTTGCCACTGCTGCACTTCAGGGAGACAGTTACAAAAAGTGTACAACAGTAAATTATGTGAGTATGTTGTACAGACTATGTATGTATCAATGACATTTTGAAATCAAGGTGTCTGGATTTCAGAGTAATGTTGACTCAAATAATTTGGTCTGGTAAATGTATGTCTGTACTCCAATGGTTACACTTGCAACTTTGTTACAATGGAGTGCAGGCTTTTCATGCATAATACATCAGTGTTATTTAGAAGTGTTCTATCATATTTAGGAAGTATATGTTTTTACTGTCAATGCACATTGTGTAAGCATGAGACAAGACAAGTGACAGTGACACAATAAATGTTTATTATTTGCATGCAATCATTCCGGTATGAACTTTCATAGATGTTTGCTTGGGAATCAGTGTATTACAATTCTGATTGTCATTTACATCCCATACTGTGAAACAGATACTTGTGACTGAGAGTAACGCAATGCACATGAATGACAGCATACAGATATTGGCAGAGAAGTATGTAATTACCTGGAGCAGGCACAGAGCTGTTATGTTGGCCTGTCAAGAAACATGCATTTATCCCAAAATATGTGATGTAGAGTAGCTGATGTTTCAAATAGTGAAGTTTTAATACTTAAAAACGTGTATTTTCGCATCATTAAAGTCAGATTTCTCCTGTGGTGCTTGTGTTCTCTAGATTGTGAAACAAATTACGTAGGTGGTTCAAATTTGACAGTGGTGAACATGTGTGTGTGTGTGTGTGTGTGTGTGTGTGTGTGTGTGTGTGTGTGTGTGTGTGTGTGTGTGTGTGTGTGTGTGTGTGCATAAAGGTAAGTAAGGCCTCAACAGCAGATGTGCTGTGTCCACTTCCACTCAGAAACTTTTAACACAAGCATCATTTCTGCAACACATTGATGAGGTCATCCTTTTATAAGTGCACTCTCCCCCCTTCAGAGTTATACTGTTCCTGTGGTGCTTGTGGCTAATACTGTGTTCTTTATATTGTGTAACTAGATAGGCAGGAGGTTCAGATCTCACAGTGGTGAATTTGTGTGCATGTGGTTTCAATGCCATGTATGTATAGCTTCCTGAACAAACAAGCTGTATCAACTTCCACTCAGGGGAAGAATTTAAACTGGGAGATAATTCCCCAAACCACTTACCTCACTTTTACCACAAACATCTTCTATGCAATACACTCTTGGGGACATCCTTTCATAACTGTACTCTCTCCCCTCTTAAAAATCAGACTTCTCCTGTAATGCTTGTGGCTAATACTGTGTTCTGTAACTTGTGTAACTAGATATGTAGGCAATGAACACTGTACCAAGATTAATGCCAAAAGAGAATTCAACAACAGTGTACATCAACATGAAATGAACTCAAATATGAAAAGCCTAACCAGGGGAGAAATATGCACAGAAAAAAAGAGATTTTGAAATAATTAGAAGCAGTGAGGGAGTGATACAATATTTTGAGTTGCAGATGGAGGGACGATATCTCAAATGTAGCTACAGATTCAGGCACTGACTTCTATACACTAGTGGGATTTGCAAAGCTACTCTAGTTGGGAGACTTAATGAGGTGAACAAATTTAAGTGAAACAGGTTGCAAGACATCAACAGCAAAGAGGGAGACAGGAAGAGAAAGGATGCCATAAACAAACGGAGGGAGTGGACTTGTAGAGGCAGGTGACTATAAAGGACAGATATTGAAAGATTGAGTCAGTAGCTGTAAAGTAATGAAAAATGAACCACTGAAAACCAGAGCAGGTAACCCAAGAGAGAAGGCACAGTGAATGGAAAAGGTAAGGATATTTAGGTTATAATTTAAATATCTGAATAGTATAGAAGGTAAACAGATTATACTGAAGTAGAATAATCCTGTAATAAGGTTAAAATAATAAATTGTCAGTGTAGAAGGGAGACAAGTGAGGAAGTGAGGACACTCTGAGAAAAGTTACCTGTGAGGTATACAGGAGTGGTAACAAGTTAATTAAATAGTTAATAAATTTGCATGATGCTGTGTGAAATAAATATACACATCTCATCACCCCTTAGCTCCATTATCCAATATGTAGATAACACAACCAAAATTTCCTCCTCTAATAACATACAACATATCCAGCAACTTACCCAAACCACCTTTACCTCAATAGAGACATGGCTGAGAGAAGCCCAGCTACTCCTAAATCCTAAAAAAAAAAAAAAACCCAAACCCTCTGACTTTAAAATATTCCCTCAAGATAACACAGAAATTGAAACAGTTCCCATAGCTAAGCTACTGGATGTTACCATAGACAACAAACTAACTTTCGAAATCACATCTGCAATAGCATTAAAAGCACATATCCAACTAGGAACACTCTATAGACAAAAAACTTTCTTGGATAACTTCCCCAGAAAAACCCTTGCCAACACCTGTTTGCTTCCTTCTCTCTTATATGCAGCCCCTTATACACCAATTCACACTCTTCTCTTAAAAATAAGCTCGAATTCTGCTACCATGACATTGCCAAATTTGCCACAGGCTACTCTTACTGTTCACATCACTGCCTAGCTCTGAAAGAACTAAACTGGCTCAAACTCACATACCACCTAAACCTAGTTTAGCTGTCTTCTGCACATAAAATGATATATACACCTGATAGTTGCCTAGCCCTTAAATCCTTCCTAAAACCCTACATCCCTATCAGATCCATTGACTCTGAAAACAAACAACTCCTAACCATCCACATTCCAAACAAAAGAGCTGGGCAGTGCCTACACTCTCATGCTACCGCCAAGTTCTGGAACTCTCTGCCAACAGACATTACTACCATTAAGTGCTTTAACAACTTCAAACACAACCTAGAAAAAACATTTTCTTTGTAATCAGACATGCCCTGCTCTTTCCCTAACAGGTGAACTCCATTCACTCTCTAGAACCTTTCCTTCTACATTTGGAGATCCCTAGACCATGAATTTCATCCACTAACCATTACCATATTGAACTAAGAAACTTTATGTATTTCTACACCCCTAACTATTCCCATCCTACTCCACAATTTTTCTAAGCATATGCATGTTTCTAATATTCTGACCCCCCTGTCTGACCCTCACTCTTTACCTTAATCCTACCTGAAAAAAAGCTGTTTTCTACCACATTACTTTTATTTAGTATTGCCTATCTAGTACATGTTCTATTATTGTTTCTTCCTCTCTGTACTTATTTAATATTAATTACTTATTTAATGTGTGCTTTAATATTTGCTATTGTCTTGTTCATATACAATGTCTTAACTTTCTGTATTATTTGGAGCTTTTCTCCCTGGGCCTCTGCTGAAAATGGGTTCCTGACCCAGGCGGACTTTCTCGGGAAAACATATGTTAAATAAATTAATACAGCTGTAACAGTGTAAAAAAAGTGAAACTGTAGCATCAGTTTTGGGTCATCTTGCAATGTATTGGTGATAGGGAGGAACAGTGTAACTGGAACACAGTGAGAGAAAACATAGTGACCTGGGTCCAAGGCAAACCACAAAGACAGCACTGGAGGGTAGGAAGCCAGCAAGTGAGTGGAGGAGGTGAGGGTTCAAGTTAAGTGACAGAAAACACACCATTCAACTCTGAAAGAATGCTTGGAAAAAGAGCCAAATTACACACTCCAAGAAGGGGACACACGGGGTTGGGGTGGGGGGTGGTAAATGAAGACATATGTTTAGTTAATTCCGTTGACTCTAGAAGGGTCAACTAACCTGATAAAGAGAAGAGTGAAATTACAGAACAAAGTGAAAAGGATGAGAGGAAATATAGCATTCTAGCAAGAGACAAAGCTAAAGATTAGAAGGGAAGAAAATACTCTACTATGAATACCTAAAAGGAGAAACAGACAGGAAGGTTGGGGGTGGAGAAAGGGCATTGGGACTACTGTTCCAATGAGTGATACAGACAGTAACAGAAATAATACTGAAGAGTGAAAACAGAAGATAGAACATCTGTCAGGGAGGATTAGAAAGAAGTGAGATGGATGGTAGGACATGTATATGCCCAAGCGGAGATGCAAGGGGATTTTATCAGAACTTCTTCAAGAGCTGGGAGGAAGTAAAGAGATCAGGAATAGAGTTATGAGTAATGGATTTTAATGCTACACTTGAAACAATGAAACACTGGTTATATGAACTCCAAGAAAAAAACACAAGGTTGAAAAGGGAACTTAACTAGGGAGATGCAAAAGGGATGATGGAAATATATGTATATGTATATATATATATATATATATATATATATGTATATATACTGATATTATTCAAAAAGAAGTTCAATTTGAACATGTTAACACACGTAAGTAGACTAAACAGGTTCCTTTGTGGAAAGCTGATAGTGCAGAGAGTGAGGGGTGGACATAAGAATATAGGAAATGATATATACATACATATGGTATGCTATCACAGTCTTGTAGCCCACAGTCTTGAAACCCATAATCCTGAGACTATAATATCGAATAACCAAACTGGAGAAGCCAACAAAGTGTAAAAAATGTCAAACACGAAACCATCCTACCAGTGTGAATCCAGGAACAAGTAATAACATATATCCTGAAGGGATGTGGACACAGAAAAAAATGCTAACATGGGTCCCATGGGGGAAGTCCAAGAGTTCAGTATTGTGACTTCATCAATTTGGTCTTTCACTGTTATAGTCTCAGTATTATGGCTTTCAAGGCTATGATGGTAATACCATACATATATGTCTAACTGTCTGTGCAGCAGTTAGTGTGACTGAAGACCATGAAAAGGAATGGAAGGGATGGAGATGGCCTAGCTACAGATGGAAGGGGCAGAAAAAGAAGAAGGGCAAATTACAAAGGCTAGAGAAGGGGAAGAAATCAGACAATAGCAGAAAGGGAACTGATATGGGAAACATGGTGGGATGGTATTAAGGACATAATAAGAATGAAGGGGATGGGAGACAGCTGAATGAAAAAGGATGAAAAAAGAACACAAGATAGTAAAGGTAGAGGATGAACTGAAAAAATGGAAAGAAATGTATGAGGGAGTGAACAAATGAGTAGTAATTGGGGATAAACTAGTAAGGTGGGAACTGGAGAGTAAAATAATCAATGACCTGGACATATTTCAGTGATTTTGGAAAGACTATTGGTAGGTAGTGGGTAAGACAAATGGAAAGTAACACACAAATAATTTAAGAAGGAAACAGGTGGGAAGGGAAGTAAAAAGTATAACAGAAGGGGAAGAATCATCAGAGATGAGGATGGAGAAACCATAGAAAGTTTTTGGCAATTTTTAAGGGGTTTTGCAAAGATGAAGCCAGAGTAGAGGTAATAGGATGGAAATGGGGAACACAGTAGAAGGATACTCACTGAAGACAACTCATAAAGATGAACCGGACATGGACATTGGTCTTGAGGAGGGTCAATGAGCCATTTATAGAATGAAAATAAGGAAGGCAGGTGGGTCAGATATGCTTACACTGGAGTTTTATAACTGGAGTGGATTAGACATACGGAGGAGTAGAAAATAATGCAGGAAACAGAAATTAAATCAAATAAAATAAGAAAGGTAAATGTCACAGTCATACTAAGGGGATGGGGTGGTGGTGGTGTACAAGTATTTGAGGCATGCATCTACAGACTAATATCCCTGCTAAATGCAGACATAAAGATACTTGTAAAAGTGTTAGTACACAGGTTAGACACAGTGCTGCCCATAAGAATGGGAGGAGGACAGAAAAAAATTGTGAAAGGAAAGAAAATAGAGAGGAGGAACTTCTTCTAACAAAGTTCATATGTGCTGAAGAACAGAAACAGGAGGGAAGTGGGATATTGTACTATTCAACCTACAGAAAGCTTTCAGTATTGTAAGATGGAAATTTTGTGGGCAATGTTAAGATGGGGGAGAAGGAGAAGGAGAGGACTTCCTTTGGTGGTTGCAGGCCATTTACAAGCAGTCAGAGAAAGAGAGAAATTATAGTAAATTAGAAGATATCAGGGGCAACCAAAGCTGCGAGGGGAGTAAGACATGTATGTCCTTTGGTCTGGATTATTCACTGTGATGACAGGGCAACTGACAATCACAGTGAGGAAGGAGCTTGATAAGCTAGAAACAGGAAAAGGACACAATCACAGTTCCTGCTGTATGCAGGTGATTGTATGTTGATGTCCATATACACTATGTGGTTGTGGCTATGAAATGAAACAGGGAGGTCTATGAAGAATTCAGGAAAGCATCAGGAGTCTGTTGTAATAACAACAACAAAAGAGAGGTAGAGACGGAAGGGGCAAGAAATAGCAAGAGAGATATTAAAAAAATTAAGGCAATAAATTTTGTCAGCTGTCCAAGAATCAATAGGGCACTAATAGAAGAAACCATTACAAAAACTTGGAGAAACTAGAAAGATTAAGGAAGTATTGCAAAGAGGAGAGAAAACACATCTGCTTCTTATCCATATATATACCCTAAGGAATCTACACATGAAGCAAAAGGATAAACAACTGTGAGAGACAGAAACAGAAGTGGAACAATGGATGTATAGAGAGAAAGATAAAAGAATGGAAAAGATGATGCTATGGTTAAAGAGGGATGAAGGTGGATGGGAACCACCACACTTCCCACCCTATGTGCCAACTATTATCATTATACAGTGGGTTAAGAAAAGGAGGGGAGAGCAGCTCAAAATGAACAATCAGTTAGAGACAGATGGATAGAAAAGATGAAAGAGGATGACAACTAGTTCTAAACTAGGATGCATAGAATGGGAAAAGGCAGAACAGAATTCTGGGAAATGAGTGGTTAGAGAGAAAAGACTGAGAAAAAGAAAAACAGCAAGCATTATGGAGATGTTGTAGAATCAAGGGAAGGGTGGAAAAGAGAGAACAGGTTTAAAATAATGGAGGGAATAGGAGGGCAACATGGACTCCAAAGACAGAATTTTTGGAATTATATAATACTGAAAGTTAAATGGACTAAATGGACTAAAATCATAAATAAAGAAGAATGCAGATCCATGGAAAAACAAAAAAGACTAAGAAGAAGAGGGGTACCATTGGGAAAATGAGAAAGGAAGGAAAGACAAAGAACCAAAACTATATACACAGAGAAGAGAGAGAAGGCAGACAAAATAACAATGAATAAAAATAGGAAAGGGTGAGAAACCTAAGAAGGATGGAGCTGTAGTGAACAGAAATGGACGAAAATAGTAAAGGAAAAGAAGAGGATTCAGGAAATAAATGGGGCAAGAGACCAGGCTTTGAGAATTATTCATAGATTGTACTTAATCATGAAAAGACTTTAGAATGAAGACAGGAAGGAAATAATAGATTTTGTAAGTGACATAAGCAGGAAACAGATATGGGCCACATGTCCTGGGACTGTGAATGTACACAGGAAACAGACGAAAGTGCAGGAGATCTGCAAAGGCATATGTAAAAATGATGCTGAGAACAAAGGGAGTTTTGCATGTGGAGTTTGAGGACAGAATAGAGTGAATGGACAGGGAGAGAAATGAGAGTGTTAAAATTGATGAGCATGGAAGCCAAAATCCTCCTAGCAAGGAAATGGAAGACAAAATGAGAAATAAATACTCTCCAGCTATCTAAAATATCCCTAGATGTATGCTAAAATGGCAGAAACTTACAAAGATGGAAGAATGCAATAAAATGAGAAAAGAAGAGAAAGAAGTGCTGTAACACCAGCAAATTAACCGGAGGAGGAGGAGGGAAATGGACAAGACAGCAAAAGGAAAGATAAGTGAAGGAAGAGAAAGAAGAGATAGCAAGTAACTGCTGGTGAATAAACAGGTGAGTCATGCATGAGGGCTGCAAATGTATATGACATTGACAAGACGTTCATAATGAAAGTTAAAGAAAATGCTATACTTCAGGTAAATAAAAAGAAGACATTACCTGCTTCTTAAGAAATATAGTTGTTTATGGCAAGGATAAAAAATGCCATTGCCTTTTTTGCAAGAAGTGTCATGGAATTTAATAGGTAAAAGAATGCAACAGCATTCTTTTATTTTTCTTTGGTTTCCATTCTTAGTTTTTGACTGGCACATTTCCACAAAACGTAACAATTATACTGACATGATAAAGCACTTTAAACAGCTATGGCACAGGCTGGACCTAACAATGTCCTTTTTAGATCACCTTCACAAATTCTATAGCAGGATCTCCTCACAAATCAAAGCAGCAGAGTCTGCTTGTCACCTTCTTACATACTGACAAATCCTCACTTGTGAAAAATGTTGTCCCTCTCATTGAATTTGGGATGATAGCTGTTGCTACACCATCATCTCCTAACACTAACCTTCAAACACTGATCAATAAAGCCTGCCAGTATACTCACCTCTTTCCCTAGTACAAATCATGCTTCGTTTATCTCTGTCACATAAAAAAATAAAACCCTCACAGTTACCTTTGGAGTAATATATCATACTCAAATCAGCAGACAAATAGTTTGTTCTTAATTTCTGTACTGCCCTTGTTCCCTCTGAAAGCATTGTACAACAATCAAAGACTGTACTATTCTATTCCACTTTTTCTCTTTTCCCCAAAGTCCCCTTATAATAAACCATTCACTAGAGACAAGCCTTTCTCAGTTCTTGGGCTACAAAGTGGAACTCTGTGCCCTACCAGTCTCATTCTACAGAAGATTATTCCTCTTTCTTTAAGTGGCTAAAAACTACTTAAAAAGTACAGCTAGATGTAACTGCTATAGCCAGCCTCCTTAACTCAGCCACAGAGGGGCACTGTATCAACTCACCTGAAAAAGCTATAGCATACCTTGGTCTACTGTATATGTTTTACTTTAAAACATCATCTCTACACGTGTGCTCCTTTTGATTTAATAATATGTATCATGAAGGTAAGTAGTGCATTTCATATACTTTGCAGTGTTTTAATTCCTAAGGTTGTGGCTGAAAATTTTCCATGTTGCTAAACCCACTCAAAGGCTAACAAAATATAAAAAAGTAAATCAAAATAGACATGCATCATCATCACTTACTGGAAAACCTTATACTGTATTGGAACTTCTCAGTTTTTCTTAGCTTCTAAAGTCTGATAGTCTGGCTATAAATCTGCTATATATGTTGTAACCTTATCTACTGATGCCATACATTTCTGTCTTAATTCATGAAAATATGACTGTTTTTATTGTGCTTTATTACTGTCTAACATATGCTTTTCTCTCTTTTCTTGATTTGGCATTTAACTGTGACACTATCACTGCTGTTGTATTTTTGCGAAGAGAGGCACTGAAACAGCCCAATCAATGTGATGCCTCACATTAATACAGTTTTATTGCAGATCTTTAAGAACGGAATAGATACTACAACTCAAACAAGCTTTGTTTGCTACTCACTGTACCTCACAAATATTGTCCCTACTGTATGTTGTCACTGTTTATCCTGAACACTGTATCATTTCAAATATCTTTTTAAGTGTTATATGAATGAAAGCTCATATAAGCGAACGCTCTAATAAGCGAAACTCCCGGGCATCGAGGTGCGTGCTGTGGGATCGCAGTACAGTGAAGATTGGAGTTTTTGCCCTTTCCTCACTGTAGTGCAATCTAGGAGTTGGAATATATATTTAGCGGGGGTGTGGGGGGCTGTGCCCCCCACAATATTGTTTTCGATGTGCAGAATTTTCGCTCATTGAGCATTCGCTTATATAAACTTTCGTTCCTATAATATAGACCCTTTATTAACTACTGGTGTCTTCACTTCTTAATCCAGAATAACAAAATTGTACATATGTTAATGCCTTAGAAAGCACCATAAAATTATGCATACAAATCTGAATATGGGCTTTTCTATCAGGATGCACCACATTTAGGCAGATGTGACTCCAGGTGGTTGGTTATATGAACTTTCATGGACATTAGAAAATGGCATTGAATGGTATAAGTTTTGTAAGGACCATCTGAACTACTTTTTGAAGGGCACACTTTGATTCTCTTTGATGGGTATGAAAAAAGGCATCAACTAAAAAGCAAATAAAGAAACAACAGCTTAATCAATTTTTAATCATATTAAATTTAATACTTAAGCAAGAGAATATTAAAAGTCATTTTATATCATGGGAATTTATATCTACGTCTGTGTGAAAGTTATGGCATATTGAGTGATATGGTAATCATGATTTCCCCCTTAGCTGTACTAAGGGATTGAAATTTATACACTCAATAAATAGAGAAGAGTCATAATGGATCAAACAGGGAGAATCTGTCTCACTCCATTTTTGCTGTCAGATTCGCACAGAGTTTAATATTTTTTTTTCTTTTTGACTGTCTACATTTCTACTGCCAAACATTGTACTTAGATGTAAACACTTTCTAATACCATATTTCTCAGTCAACAGATGCATTTTTTTCTGGCAGAACAACAAAATCAGTGTTTTAATAAATAGCAAAGAAAAGCATGTTTTAGTTTCAAGTTAGTAAACTATTGTTATATCGCATCTGACACGTATGCTGTAATTGTTTCACACAAAACTCTGCATCCTATTTTTTTTACTTTTGGATGCTCTTTGATAAAACATATTTTATCTTATTGTTTCTTCTCTTTTAAATATCAAAGCAGCATTTCTGAGCAGTAGGTAAACTGTTTAGCTATATGCTAGAAGGCATGTTTCTCAACTTCAGGATTTAAGATAATAACCTACTTAAAATAAAATAAGGAAGATGTAGGTTTCTTCTTTTTTGACCTGTTTAGCATTTGCATTAACTTGAAGATGCCTAGAATTGACACACACTTAAGCACAAATATATTGTATATGCAACTTGAAATATTAAAAAATCTCCCAAAAAGCTATTTACAGTAGCCTTGAGCAGAAAGGGCTACTTTAAATTAATTTTTATAGATGTTTCCTCACTAAAGATGGAAATACTAAAACGTTTAGTGATTTTTAAGAAGCAGTCGTGCCTAAGGCCATCATGTATGTCACAAGAATACATACACACACACACACACACACACACACACACACACACACACATATATATGACTCACATCAGTGATAACCATACAAAATTTGCTGTTTTTTAAACCAAAAATATTTTTACACTGGATACTTAATCAGCCCCTCCTATGTATTTTAAAATAGTATTGATTGTTTTACAATATTAGAAAATACTGCAGCAGCAGGATATTTAAGCAACAAAAACATACCATAACACCCTGCACATTAAGGCAGAATTACAAATAGTTATAAAACTGCTTGAAATCATTGTTTGAACAAGTAAAAAGCTCTAGCAGGAACAAACTATGTTGCTAGTTAATGCTGACTGTGTGATGTAGGAGGACAATCCCTTGACTGCGGTACCATGATCTGGGTTTAGGTAGTAATGTGTATGCTGAAAGAAACATTTGGAAAGTGATGATAGCAAGCAGCAGATACTGACCTGCCAATCCAGAGGTAGTAGGAGGGAGTTGGCTAATTCCTGCCATGAAGTGCACTGTA
This sequence comes from Protopterus annectens, assembly GCF_019279795.1. Lineage (NCBI taxonomy): Eukaryota > Metazoa > Chordata > Ceratodontiformes > Protopteridae > Protopterus > Protopterus annectens. Next base: position 826,410,641 of record NC_056745.1, on the reverse strand, counting down.
AGAGAATACCAGGAAGTACACTGTACATACAGAGAGTCAGGAGCTTATCCAAACAATGTTTGCATTCTAACAATGCATTATATGTATGCATAACCCTGCAGCCATTGTGGCTTGAGGTAGCAAGTATTAAACAGTATTTGATGTCCTCATGGGGAAGTGCTGCATGGTTAGCATATCAAAAATCAACAGCTGTCAAAGATTACATCACACTGAGTCTACTCTAACTACCCTGTCTAGTTCATAGGATGTGATGTTTCTCCTCCCTGGTAATCCCCTTCCAAGCAGTGGCCCCTATCTCTGCAGGGCAAGCCAGAGTGGCAAACCATAGATGGGTGAGGCTGTGGGCCATGCCTGATATTATATTATTTTTGTTACTAAACACCAAGAAAAAAAAGTTGCTTTTATGATTTGTAGTTCTTTTGTGAGGTATTCTACCTTTCTTAATTCTTACACATCAGTTTTGATGAATAGTGTTTTTATTGTTTTTTTTTTGCTTTTTCCTAATTATGTTTTTATTAGGCTGATACTTTAATAAAATATGCACTGTTTCTGCCATTTCAACTGTTGTTTATAATTCTAGCCACCAAGCTTAATAAATATAAATGTGTACCATACAATAAGTGGCAATTCAATAGTCACGGTATGCAGGTGCAGATGCAGATATTACAGTCATAATGATTAATGATCAAAGAAACAAGACAGTAGCCTACTCACCAGTCCCCACAGATGGACTGTGAAGAAACACATGACATCCACACCTGTGCAGCCAATGCTTACCAGTGGCTGCGATGTTCCATAAAACAAAAGAGCTGCAAACAGTGGGTAGCAAGCATCAGAGGAGATCAATAGGTCATGACATGCAATTACGTGTAGCAACTGTAAGTACAACTATATACATGATACTGCATAGACATTTGTATGCTGTTACAACGGGGCACATACATGCACACAGGTGTGTGTGTGTGTGTGTGTGTGTGTGTGTGTGTGTGCATATGAAAACCAAGGAAGCATTACTAATTCTATAATATATGCAATATATGCATGCTGTTTCACATCATCATATGGCTGTTTTCATCTAATGATTACACACATAGCACCCATAGGTTCATAGGTTTATACTAGGCTATCTGCCCCAAGGCATTTATATGAAAAATACTGTACCCATTAGTTTGTTTTGCCTCTGTCCAGCAGTGACACAGAGATGATTCCCAGGGTAAACCTACAATCTCCCATCCACAGGTCAAGATTTCTCTTGAACAGAGCCAGTGAGGTGCTCTGCCTCACATGGACCGGGACTCTATTCCACAGCATAGGGAGTCTCTGAGTGATAAATCTATCCCTCCAGCACATCCTATTTATATCCGTGCTAAGGTTTAAGTCACTTGCTCTAGTGGTTTTGGTGGATTTGGATTTTTTGAGGTGGAGCATGTCCATTAATTCTGGGTTGGACATGGCCTTGTCAGGCACATGTCACCTCTGAGCGACTGAATAGAGCTGGAGTTTCTTCAATCTGGCAGCATATGACAGATTTTGGAGTCCCTTTATCCTTTTGGTGAGAAACTTTTGGGGTCTCTCCAATTGCTGCAGATGTCGAGATACATATCATTGGTCTGATAAGTGAAGAGTACAGGGGAACAATGACCTCACTAGATCTGGATGTGAATCCCTTCATGATCAGGTGGGCAATGTAGAAGGTCTTTCTAACCACTTTAGCAACGTGAGTGTCAAAAGAAAGGCCACTGTCAACCTGGGTCCCCAGGTCCCTGATAACCTCTTCTGTGCTTAGTGGATTGCCACCTATATGGTAGCTTGGGGTTACCTTGTTTTTCCCAAAGGGTATGACTACACATTTTTGGCGTTTAACTTCAGGCCATGGCTCTGGCATCAGCTATCTGTTTCCGTGAGTCCATTCTGAAGGATATCCGTGTCCGATGCACTTTCCACTGTGGCCCAGTTTGCAGTCATCTGCAAACTTTGTCAGCCAAAGTCCTCCCATGTTGGCCTGTACTTCTGAGAAGTAGATGGGACACCACTTGTGACCAGCTTGGAGTCTGACATACAGCAACTCTAACCCTGTGGGTTCTGTCCTTAAGCCAGTTTACAACCCATCTTGTGACATATGGGTTTACATTTGGGTATTGTGTCTGCAAGGTCAAGGTAGGCTGTATGGACTGCCTTTCCTCATCAATGGCCTTGGTGACTGTTTCAAGAAGTCGACCAAGTTCAAAAGGCATGATCTTTGGGTCGGGTCCAATGTCTGCAAGTCCCCTATATCTTTGTTTATGAGCTCCATTATGATCCTCTCCATAGCTTTGCAGACTAGACTTGTTAAGCTTATGGGGTGGTAATTACCAGGGTCTGTAGAGGCACCGCCTTTGTGGAGTGGGACCACAGTTGCCGTGACGCCACTCCTTGGGCACGATCCTGTGGTAAGGCTGAGATTAAACAGCTCAGCTGGGGACACCATCCGGTCCCATTGATGCTGTGTTTTAGCTTTTAAGAGAGCAGCTTTCACCTGCGCATTTGAGATGTCTGGGAGGCTACACTCTGGGATAGTTATCTCTCCTTTAGGGGAGAGGGGTGAAGTTTGCACTGAACCTGTCTGCCAGTATGTTGGCAATGTCTGTGGGTTCAGTGATTTTTGTATCATTTTGGACTAATTCTGAGCATATCTGGGAGTTTCCACCCAGGTTCCTAACATAGCTGAAAAAGGCATTATGATTGTCCTTTGAATCCATGGCAATTTTTCTCTCAAAATTGGCCTTTGTTGATTTTATGAGTGCTTTTTACTAATAATGATCAGGGTGACTTCCCTTTTATGGATTTTGTTCTATCATGTAATAGCTTTCTCCTCTTATTGTAAAGTTTGTTAATGGCTGGGGTCCACCAGACTGGACGTTTGCCCTTTGTGAAAAGAGTCTTGGTTTTATTTGGGATTGCCTGATCCATGCAGTCCTGGAGGTGTTCATCGAAGGCATTTGTAAGGGCTTGGTTGTGGTTTCCACTGTCTCAGGGGCCTTGAAGGATACCACACCAGTCTTGAGTAGTGTGAAGTTTGCTTTAGAGAAGTTCTTCACTGTGGTCTTTTGTTTGGGATGTGAGATTAGTTTATGATCAGATCTCACCAATGAGGGATATACGTGGAGCATTTTGTCCCCATGTTTGTGATAATGAGATCTAGTATATTTTCTCCTCTGACTAGCTGTTCCATGGCATTTGAATTTATGAACGAAAGTTAGGGCTTGAGTAATGTTCCCAGTCTATATTCGGGTAGTTGAAGTCACCCAATATGATGGTGTTTGGAGATACATTTATACCCTCCAGTGTCTTCAGGAAGGCTGTGTGGGGTTCCTGAGTTTGAGAGGGTGGCCTGTAGCATGCTACAATTTGTAGAGCAGTTTTGCCTATGGTTAGTTGCACCTGGATGCACCAACCTGGAGGTGTGGGTATCCTTTATGAATATGGATACATTTTGTGGTGTGGTATGATATGAGGTAAAACCTAATAGTGCCGGGGTGCTCCCAGGAGCCTTGAACCAGGTTTCAGTTACAGCACAGACATCGATGTTCTCCATGTGCAGAGTTGCACAGCAGTAAGGCCATGCCACTTCCAATAGACTTGTTATATGCATTGTTGCCCTAGACAGAATGACAGTAGATGCCAATCCAAGGCAGGTATGTTGCTGCATGTGGCATCATACACCACCCTTTGAAAAGCACACATGGATGAGATGCACATAATAATTCAAATTCCATTGTCTGTGGATGCTGGGATGATAAGTGGCATTGATACACAAGAAACATGCCAAAGTGATACTGAGACAGCTTCAAACTCAAATGTAGTTATATGAAGTACATGTGCAGGGAAAACTGTGTACATAAAGTCATTCAGCATTGTGTACCCTGTCACCTGTGCACCATTTATAGTGATTACAGAGTGGATGATGTGGATGCACACATACTCTGGTCACATTGTGCAATCAGTCACACATGGTTTCCATGCTACCTACAACATGGCCAGCATTGATGCATGCACACACTGGTAGCATTAGGCCCCCATTGCCTATGTATAACCTATGGCATCTATGTCATGATGGCTTCAAGTGCACACACAAGAAGTATTGGACAACCCATCACCTGTATGATGGCTGTGGTACCCAAAGCATGGTGGACATGGGTCAACATAAATACACAGGCATTGCTGAGTAACCTGTCATCTGTGTGGAATCAGTGATGCTTAAGGAGCACAATCAGGTACAGCCATTGTGCAGAAGGGATAGAAATAATGTTTCATAATGTCCTGGAAAGCATGCAATACCCCCATACATGCCATAGCACTTTATATTCATTCTGGCATTTTTGAAAGTTCCTGTCTCAGAACCACTGAGACGTGTCGCTATTTGTTAAGGTTTTGCTTCTTCAGCCTGAAGAGAGCACAGTGTCCTTTCAATAACATTCCTTTCACCTGGTTGGCAACAATGATGGAAGACAACACTGTACAATGGCATACATATCAAGGAGTGGTAGTTCTTGCTGCAGCACAACTTCTTGCAGGCACTGTAGCTTCCCAGTGTTCCTTTGGTACAGATGTACATGCCTTTTCCTGCATCACCCCCTTCTTTGCTAAACATTAGTGTCAACTGATAGGTTTCAAACTGTGCCATTTGGCAACTTTGGAGTTCATTAACTTAAAGAGGTTGGTCCTACTAGAGGCAGTAAGCATAGTGATATTCATATCTAATGAAGGTGCCCATCTCATAAGCACACCAAACTGGTGCACAGGGTCTTTTGCACTGCTTGTTACTGTGATCAGCAATTTTTCCAGCAGGATAAGATGCATGGGGATAATTAGATCTCAGAAGGTAGAAATGTGAAGGGCATTGCTGTGCCAGTGTATCTGATCTGCCCTATGCCTGAGTTGCTAACCAACAGGTAAATCAATGAGCATGCAATAGATATGACTGCTATGTATCATTAGAGTATTGCTAAAATATGATTATTGTCTATTGCTATGCATACCTCATCTATTTCAGTGTGATGCTACATGTTGTCATTAGAATCACAAGGGCAAACACTGTGACTGGATACTATCTGTGCCCCAGCACTGTTGACTCTGCATTGGATAACACTTGCAAACCATGTGAATTGTTACAGTTTAGCATATGCACTATGCTGCACCACTGACCTGTGTGACAAACACATGTAAGTTATCCTTGGATGTGGAGCATGCTGTTCATGTACTGTCACCACAATGTTCATGGTTTGTACTATCCAGTCCTGATTGACTAATGGACCATTTCAGTAAAAATAGTAAAAAAAAAAAATACAAACACTAAGTTAGCTGTTCTGAGTTAAGCAGAGAGCAATCCTTCAAACCTTCAATACAATGAACTTCACCTGTTCATTTACTTAATAAAACATCCTATGAGACTGCACAACATGAAAGGAAGTTTGAGCATTTTATTGATATGGTCAGCCAATTGACTGGGACTCTATGGACTACATAATTCATGGCTGTAAGACAGTCTGCATTTTGCATGTATGAGTACTGAACCCTGGTAGACATAACCTTGGTATGTACTTGTCTTTTATAGACTGTGCTACTGGTATACAGAGGTGTGCTTACCCTGAGGTTAATGCAATGCATAGTGTATCAGTATATGCAGCACTATATAACTGTCACATTAATGGCCATGACTTGTCCTCCATAGGAAGATTAACTTTACTGAGGAGGAAAATCAGTTCTCTGTAGCACATTGCTTGTGGACTCTGTCCTGCTACTCTGGTAGTGGCTCTTATGAGCAGTATGACCACGTTGGTCTATGGTCATAGTGGACATCAGTGCAATCAATAGACATTGATGCTTAACAATGAAATGTCTTAGTAAGATGATGACATGGAGAGCAAGACAAAAGTGCAGGATATGAATTAGGAGGATCATAGGAGGTTACTAGGCTAATGCTACTAGGGCCCTTACAAGCTTGGCCAAGTTTTACTCTTATTTCCATGATCAGCACTTATCACCCCTGTCCACAAGGGACATAGGTGAAACCTCTGGGGTGAATTTATGGTTACCCATCCAATCATTCAGATTGCATTTGAACAGGGCCATTGAGGTGGTCTGCTTGACATGAAGCAGGAGTCTGTTCCAAAGGTGTGGTAACCTATGGGAGACAAATTTGGCCCTCCAGCAGTATTTGTAAACTAACAGTGGTAGGATGGAAGTGTAGCCACATTTACAATGCTGGTGCCCTTATACCAGATTTATCCATCCTCAGTGCACTGAGTGATACTGATAATGAGGTACAGTGTCTCAAAAGTCCGTGTTAGTGGTAGTGATGTTGAGGTACAGTGTCTCAAAGTTCCATGTTAGTGGTACTGATCTTGAGGTACAGTGTCTCAAAGTTCCATGTTGGTGGTACTGATGTTGAGGTACAGTGTCTCAAAGTTACATGTTAGTGGTTGCCAGCTGTCATGCATGTTCAGCATTACTGTAGTGATATGGCATGGCTTTTCACAGTATCACTGAAGTGACCCTGCTGCAGTCCACAGGACAACAACATTTTGTAACTGCTATTGCTGTAACAGTGACATTGCAAGTGGCTAGTCATAACTTACAGCAACAAGTCAGATATGCTTGTGTATACACTGCTATAATGTTGTTTGCTGTGTCATTAGCTATCACTGATTTTCATCCATATACGTCCAACAGACATGCACTGCTCTGGGAAACCAACAGTATACAAGTGTTCCTTCTTCTATGACTGCAGACATTTTAAAAAGAGGTGGGTGAGTGCAGTACATTTGATGTACTGTCTACATACAGGGCTGATGAGGCCACTGTACAGTTTGTAATGGCTTGTTCTGTAACTTGTATTGCTTGACACATTCATGTCATTCGCTGTACAAATAAAAGAGATATATGCAGCCCTAACAATGTCAGCTGTGGGGTTCACCAGGGAATGCATATTGGCTAAGCTAAGTCAAGTATAGCATATGTCACTGCCCCAGATGTGATTTGGAACCCCGAAAATGTGAAAGTGGATATCACTGGTGTATGGCCAACAGTACTCTGCCTTGCAAGTGCACTCCCCTGAGCTAGATGCAAATGTCTTTCAGAAGAATTCCTCTCCCTTGCAGCAACCATGTCTGCTGTGTCACTGCAGTGAGAGAAGCATTTTGTTTTGGATGTTGCATCCAGTCACATTGCTGCTCATGATATCTTGTTATGACATGTAGACATCCTAGAGGGCACTGTGCAGTACAGTGCAGGACTGTGGTTGCCCTGCAGAACAGAGATTGGATGGTGCAACACTTTCTGGACACTGTGTGAAAATACCCTGCCATGATGTATTTGCATATTCCACATATACCTTTAGCTACTGACTGCACATATGAAGGCAAAGAGTTACATAAAGGATATGGCCTTATTTATGCTTTACCTGACTTGGGGCTGCAAGCTTCCTTTATGGTACCTATGAGATGGCCTTGTTCCACTAGCTAAAGCATGCAGACATATCATTCCTAATGAGGCTGAGAGCCTTAATACATGCACCATCTTTACAGGGCACACCATCAGCACAACTACAGGCCTTCCACATGGATAAGTAACACCTTTCTCAAGCTTGATGGATGGTGTGTGTGTGTTATTAAGCCCAATCCAATATACATGGTGTATGGGAGAAGTGCAAATCAGCTCATGGCCTAAATCTTACAGCCCACAGATGAGTTTGTACTATTATGACTCTACACTGAGCAGTGAATCAAAGAGTGTTAGGTATGTGGAATACAATGTTCATGAAATAGGACAGAAATATGCTCCTTGACATGGGTTGCTACAGAATGTGTATCATTGCCCTGTGTGTCTTGGTGACATGCCATGGAATAATTTTATTTTTAATTTTTATTTGTTTTCAGCCATGACCTTTTCAGGATGCATTGAAAATGTTGTATATTAAATAACAAAAATTATTAAAAAATAATCAGAATGCAAAGAATAACAAGATTCTAACATGAAAAAAGAATGCTAAGTGATCAAACACATTTTTCATTGTATAACAAAATATTTCAGTAACAATATTGCTAATATTACTGATAAATGGGGAACTAAATTCAAAGCGGAGTAATCTAAAATAAGTGTTTTTACAGGGGTAAGCTCTCTTCCTCCTATATACCTCCATACACTAACTCTGAGGTTAAATAAAATTTGGGTAAGAGGAGACATTCTTAACTCCGCCACCCCATTCTTAACACCACAGTTCTGTGATCTCAGAGAAATCAATCAACAGTTTTTGATGTTAAATTATATTATACAAAATATACTGGATAATTTTCATTTGAAGTAAAATGCAGTGATTAAAGCTATGGCTACATCAGTAAGCAGAACAGCATTTCTTGTTTGGTCCATGGCACAGTATGTATACTTTCATTTTCTGTTTTCTATCATTTGAGTTCCACTGCTGTTGTATATATATATATATATATATATATATATATATATATATATATATATATATATTTTCCGTAATACACCTTGTACATTTATATGCATAACAGTTGACACAGAGGTAATGGGTAAGTTATTCTCAGATGTTCGTGGTCCATGTATACTATTACAGCTGGGTGTTATTCATAGTGCTAAGGCTCACCCTGCTGCTCTAGTTCCTACATTTCTGCTGATATGGTTTGAGGGTATGTGCGATCATGTGTGATGTAGCATGCCACATGTACTTTGCAGTCATTCTTAGCCTGGCTGTATTACAGTGCAACTCTTAAAATATTAAGGCAGTGGAAACACATTTTTAGGAGAACAGACAGTTGTTAGATGGTAATCTATGTCTGATGAGATTCCCTGATGAATGCCACCACACAGGTATGAAGAACCTTCCAGAGGATATCAGCATCAACTATGATGAACAGTTGATATAGGGTTGATGCATGCCATGTGTAAGTATTCTTTTATCATCTTGAGTATTTTGTGCATGCATCACATATCTATCCTTGGTGTTGGTATGATAACATTGGCTGTACTTAACATAGGAACAGTAGGCTCAATGATTCCTGATGTTCGGCAGGGAGATGTTCACTCATAGATCCATCTATCTGGTGTATTCACAGACAACCTGCATGGTTAGCGAAAATTATATATTCCAGGTAATGTTAACATTTGCATCATCTGTCTTGGTGAATGCTTGTCAAAGTGGGTATAGTGAATGGCACTGATTATGCAGAGTATGGCAGCCACTGTATAATCCCCACCCCAATCACATGTGTATTCTCAGTGGAGGTGGAGGGTGGGGTGGACAAATGGATATGTTGCTGTGCATGTTGCATTATTTTGATCAGAAAGTGGTATAGTGTCTACATGTATGAGGTTTGGGAAATTCTTGTGGTACCTCTCACAGGTCTTTTTACCATACAGATCCTAGATTGCAGGGTTATTGGTCTCCCATAGGTGGTTACACCTTCATGGCCCTACCCATGTTGTACATTTTTCTCAAGGTGCTAGCAGCACCCATATACTATCAGTAAATATGCTACCATCTGCTTAGGGCAGTGGGTAGCAGATGTGGTTGCCCATAGAGCATTTGTGTCATTGGCAGTGCCCATTGCATGTATGTTACATTATGAATGTTACTGACATGAGTAAGATTGTACAGGTACATCTATCATTGCTTCTCATTCTTTTCACATTAGTCTTCACACATGGTGCATGTGATGCATTTGTAATGTGCACACAATTAATTGTGCACATGCATACTGCACACATGTTCTATTTGGCACTTTTCTGCCTGCATATCACACCTTGTAGCCATGGTATTGCTTGGCTTTCATTCATGAATCACCTTGTTTTGAATCTTGTAGTGTATATCAGTATTACAGTGTTTATGAATTTTACCTTTACTGTATTATTATAGTAGGACTGTGATGTCTGAAGTTCAGTGAAACAGTAGATGAATTGTTAGTATTTTTGCACAAAATAGCACCAGCACTTTGTGTCATGTTATCAAGACAAAGCTAACATGGCTGTTATGCTAATAAAGCTAGTTAATTTCACTGTCTGCGTGTTTCTGCATTTCAACACAAACCATGCACATCACAATGAAAGTGAAGCATGTGACCTATATAATTATGCATTATATGCCTTGCACTACTAATATTTGCCCTCCTTCTCACTACACCTCACAACCTTTCCATTATCTTGCTAAAATCTCCCAGCTAGCCATTCATATATCCACGTCTAACTGTACACACCAACTGCAATATAGCACCTCAAATCTATAACACCACCATAATTGAACTATTGTCGTTCAGATATTTATATTTACCTACATCTCCACATATATCACTGAAATGCCCCCAAACATCTAGTAAATATTTCTTCCCAACATCTTGCAAAAAATCAAACCTTCATTTATGTGGAGACATACACCTTAATCCCAGGGCTAGATTCCACCCTACAAAACACATTCAACATGCATAGGAAACCTCATCCAACAATAACACCTAACACTCATCAACTTACCCCCAAAAAGTCAAACATCTTTCTTATTAATATAAACCTCAGAAGCCTGTTAAAATGCATAAATTCCATGCTACTATCCCTGTACATTCCTGGCATTGCTGTCCTAATTGAAACCTGGCTTAAACCCCACATAAAGAACAACAAAATCATACCCCATGGCTATAACACTCTTAGACAAAACAGGGTAACTAAATGAGGAGGGGGTGTAGCAATTATATACAAAGACTATCTAAACTTTGAGCAACTGCAAGTAGATGTCCCAGCTCCAAATAACACTGAACTAATGCTAGTCTCATGCTTGAAAATGAACAACAATAAACATATAATCTTACTAGCAGTATACATCCCACCCAACAACAACCCATCTGCTATAGAAAACCTACTCTCATGGGCATCTACTACATTTAGTCAAGAAACCATTATACTTAGAGATTTTAATACTGATTAGGAAACCTATTCCTTTGAAAATTACTCCACTTACATAAACTTACACAGTTTCACTAAAACTGATACATACACCCAATAGGGTTGACAAAAACAGCAACAAACAATCTATTCTCAATTGGACCCTGACAAATAAACTCTCACTCATCTATCAGTCAGGCTGTCTGCCAGACAGCCTAAGTTATCACCTACTAACCTACTTCCTATGGCACTGTGACTCTCAGCCAAAAACTATATCCTACAAACAAGTACGTAATACAAATAATTTCTCCTCAGACACTTTCAAACAACTACTCCAAAACTGTAATTGATCCCCATTAAAATACCATTAGATGCAGCAGTCAATTATTTCAATAGTAAATTTCTAGATATACTAACACCCTGGCCCATATAATGCAATTAGATCTAAAACAAATTACAGTCCATGGCTCACAAAGGAAACCAGACAACTACTAAAACAAAGAGACAAATGCTGTTTTCAACACCAGGCCAACAAAACCAAAGCCTCCCTTGATAACTACTGTGACTTAAGAAATATTTGCAAAAAAAACAAATCAAAACTGATAAAAAAGTACTACTCAAACATGGAGCACAAACATCAAAATAACCTGAAAAAAATCTGGGGTACTATCAAACAACTTATACATCCAGGACATAGTTCCACCCCATCACCAAATACACAAAACTCAGAAGAAAGTATAGCATCCCATTTTAACTCCTTTTTCATAAACTCTATACTCTCACTTATAAAAACATAAACAGTTCACAACAAATTGCTCATACTGTAGTTAATGACAACTCTAACACCCTTACCACACTCTCCCTTCAGCCCATCCAAACAGATAATATAAAGAAATTACAGAGCAAGCTAAAACCTACAACTCTTGCTGCTGACAAACTACCAAGTGAATACCTAAAACTAGCAGCCAGCGTTATGTGTTACTCAGTATCAGTTCTGATTAGTAGATCTATCTCTGAGCAGTGTGTACCTAAAATTTGGAAAATCTCTTACATAATTCCTCTCCACAAAGAGGGCTCCTCATTAGAATTCTCCAACTATAGACCAATGTACATACTATCTCCTCTTTCAAAAATTAAAAAAAAATGCATCCACTCACAACTAATGCAACACCTACTAACTAATAAGCTCCTTGCCAGCTCACAACATGGATTTTGACCAGGCTGTAGTGCCACTACCCACCCTGCTTAACTTTACCAGTACTGTTAACCAACTAAAAAACAATGGCCGCATGGTCTCCTCCATATTTCTAGATATGTCAAAGTAATTTGACATTGTGTCCCATGAGCAGCTCCTACAACAGCTGGCATCCCTTGACATATCAAAAAATAACCTCTCATGGTTCCAAAATTACCACTGGGATTGTCAACAAGCAATCAAGTGGAAAGATGATCTTTCTTCTTTGCTTCCAGTTACAGTAGATGTTCCACAAGGCTCAATACTTGGTCCTCTACTCTTCTCTATCCTCATCAGTAATCTCCACACTACAAGTAACCTTACTACCATCATAAAGTATGCAGATGACTACACTGTCATCTGTGCCATGCCCTCCCTGTCACAACTACAAGAAGTTGCCCAAAAGTTCTTTCATGGCCATTGAATATTTCCTAAAATATCAGCTCATCCTAAACCCCAACAAAACCAGACTAATGCTATTCTCCAACAACTATAATAAAACAAACAATCTCAACCAGGACTTTGAAATCACTTCACCCAATCACACACTAAATGAAACAATCTCAGAAACTAAGCTACTAGGTGTCATTGATGATGATTTAAAATTTGATAAGCATATATCACTTGCAATCAAAAAGACTCAAATTAAATTAGGTTCTCTTTATATTTAAAAAAGGGTTATCTTTATAGAATTAAAGCTTATCTTCCCAACTCTTCCAGACATGCAATGACCGGGACCCACCTTCTATCCACATTACTCTATGTCTCTGCTATTCTCACAAGCCTCAGGAAAACTAACTTAAGCAAATTTGAATCATGCTACCAAAAGATAGCCAGATTTGTTGCCAACCTGCCCCACAGAACCCATCACTGCTAAAAACAACTCAAATGGTGAGAACTTCCTAACCTCTTATCCTTAAACAAGCTTATCCTAACCCACTCTATAGTATACCTAGCTGACAAATGTCTAGCCATACACAGCCTAGTACAAATATACCTCAACAATAGGACCTTAAGATCCTCCAACAAACTGCTATTAAAAGTTACAAAATGAGCAGCTTCAGAGACTCTCTTTACTCTAATTACATCTCTAAAGTAGGGAACTCTATTCCTCAGAATGTACCAAACACAGCAAGCCCAACACAATTCAAAAACCTGCTAAAGATCCATCTAAATTCCAATTGGTTGTGCTCCTGCTCCTCACCAGGCTAAACTTACATCACATTTACCCTCCTTTTGCTCACCTCCTAGCTCTTTTTCCCCTCACCTCACTAATGTATTCACAACTTTTTTTTGAAACAATAACTGTAGGTTATTGTATGTTATTGTATAAACAGTAGTAAATAGTTATTCCATTGTATACTATGTTTCTTTCATTGTATAGAATGCTTTCTTTATGAACTGTATAATTCTTCTGAAGTTTAAAAGTTTGAGCTGTTATACTGTGTTTTTTATGTGGAGCGTTTTTCCTTGGGCCTCCTGTAAAAATGGACTACCAGCCCAGTTGGACTTTCCTGGTAAACAAATGGTAAATAAATAAAAAATAAATAAATATGGCACATGCATGCCTGCACTGAAATGATGCAGCACAACAGTCATGTCATAGCAGCTCTATAACTGTCTGCAGTACAACACTGTGGCATGTGACTCAGAAATGTGCATCTATGTGCAATGGAATACCTTGTTGTTCCTTAAGTAGACCTCACTGAGTGGCCATAGCTATGTCAGGCTGTGGGGAATGCAGGGTCCTGATTTCTGTGTGGGGGAGATACAGACAGAGAGAGAGAGAGAGAGAGAGAGAGAGAGAGAACCCATTTTGGAATGTTGGTATCTAGCGTGAGCTGTTATGAATGCTGACCAATATCACTGGCATCACTCATTCCGATGTGCGACTTTGTCATCATTACAGAGACCTGAAGTGGTGCCACTATAACCTGCTTCACCGATGGGAGGTAGAGGTTCATCAGAAGGCATCAGCAATGTACGGTAATCTTGAAAGAACAGCAGAAATATACACAGCATAAGATATAACTTGTAAAAAAACACTGAAAACCAGGACTACTAAAGAGATTTTAAATATAATTTTTTTTTTTAATCTAGAAAGCTTAAAAGAAAACATTTTTAGTAAAACAGTTAAAAAATGTATTTGATTCATATTTTTGAATGTTTTATAAATAACAATTTTCTTCCATTCTGCTAATATTCTGTAGGTCTATGTGTGAAAAATAAAGATGAGCAGTCCAGACCACCTCTTTCTTCACTTTGGCTATTGCATTTACTTATCTACAGTGGGGTTAAGGCAACTCTCCTGGAGGTTTACAGGGGGTCTTCTTGTATGAAGTGTGGAGTCTGGTCACTAGTGTCTTACATCATAGCTGGAAACTCACACAGGAACCATTGAGTGTTGTCTGGCACAGCTGGCTAAGCCATGTGCCAGACATTAGGCCTCTGGAGGAGTAATTGTGTCATATTATCAGCCTTCCAGGTGAGTAATTCCTTGGTTTGTTTCCCTATGGGCTGGCCTAGCAGCCCACATGTCAGAAACCTTCCCTAATGCCATCCTCGAGTGTTCCTCCCTTATGTTTCATTACCCATTTTTTCTTTGTTATCCAATTTCCTGCTCATCACATGTCCACTCTTTGTATGCATATGTCCATCCACTGTCCTCACCAACTGTTTTTAGCATGCCATCCTATTTGACTGTGTCTGTACTGTATGTTTGTCTGTCTGCTCTGATACTTCACCTACTTCTCGATCCCATCCACAGCAATCCCTCAGTACTTCCCTTCTTCATCACAAAAATACCCTGTTTTCCCTGCCCAGCCTTTCATAACTTATGGTTTACCTTTTGTATTTTTCTTGGCTTGTTCTTCTTGCCTATCCTATCCTATCCTACCTTATTTTCTTAGCTACCTCATTTTCTCCTTATTTATATCCTAAGTGATGCTGTGACTGTGCTTTGCATACCCACAATGATCTTTCTGTTGGCCATTTTGGTCAACTATTATGTTTTTCTTGTGGTGGCTGGATGCTGTAATATGTCATTACATTGTGCATGTGTGCAAATATTGAGTAAGCCACACTAGCTTTCCTTAGCTGTGGTGTCCACCATGTTGGCCACATGTGCTTTTGTAGCACTGTCATGCCATACTGCAGCCTAGAGCTATCTATTGCATTATGTCTGCACCTATCACATTCTGCCCAGCTTTGCAGAGCTCTGCACAGCACTTTTCTTGAAATTAGTGCTGTGCTGCCCAGCATTTGGCATCGGATTCTGTAAATATGTAAATTGAATAATGCCAATTTTGAGAAAAGCTACTGAGATAGTACAGACTCTGTATATGAAAGAATATATAACATAAGAGGGAATACAGAAATGTATGTGTTGAAAAAATGCAGATAATAAAAACTTATAAGTGGTTAAGGAAATCAAAAAGACTGAGAGGTTAGTGCCTTACGCTAGAAGAGATATGTGAAAACAAAATGAGACAATATGAATGCAAAAATTGGAGGACTCAACAGTTTTCTTTTATTTCATTTTTTAAAGATGATGGCTGGTAAAGATATGCAACCGTCTTCTTGAGGAGAATGTATGGTCAAAGGCTACTGAAAAGTAGATGGGACAGAAAAAAGGCAGCTCTAATAAGTGTGGCTACGGAGGTGGGTAGGATTAACTGAACTGGAGCTTTTTAGTATCAGATAAATAATAAAGCTACAGAGGCCAGCTGTGTCTTATCTATCATAAGACCATGTTTCTGTATATTTGCTTTACTTGCCAAATGAACCTGTTTTAGACCATTAATCATCAACATTTTTCTTTACAGGTTTTCTGAACTTGGTCTATGAAGTTTGAGTCATGAGCCCTAGCAAAAAGAAAACATATTTGCCTGTTTGTGGTCTACAGATCCTGCTGTTTCATTCATGTATACTGGCAGGATGTTATTCTTCTGTCTAACAAAAAAATAATAATAATAATAATAATAATAATAATAATAATAATAATAGTCAAAACATAATCAGTGGATGAAAATAGAATTAGGACAGGCAATATCACTTAGCTGTTCCCCTTGCCTCCAAAACATAATGTCTAATTTGCTGCTGACCCTTACAATATTCCCATCTTTTGTCTAGCAGATTGAAGTTTGTTTTGCTAACCACAGCATCTTATATAACTTTCTCCCAGTGATGTCTCATGGACAGCATTCAGTATCCCACCACTGTGTGCATCATAAGTTGACTGTAGTTATGCTTAAATGAACAGGTATGAAGTGTCATAATTCCAGCAATTATTTATGGTCATTTCTATAAACACCTATCCTTTAGTGTCATATGACATGCTGCTGTTTGTATGTAATCATCAGATTTATTTTATTTATTTATTTTATTTTACATTTGTTGACCGGGCTAGTCCAGCTGGATATATGTCCATTTTTTTCAGTGGAGGGGGAGAAAGAAAGCTCCAATGGTTAACAGTAAAAGGGGATATACTAAAAATACACATAGCAAAACAAAACAAATATTAAGCATATAATAATCAGAAGTATAGGTATAGTACATGTACATGAAATATACAGATAGTATTCCTAAGAAAAGTTTATAAGTAATTGCAATAATGAATTTATAATATCATAACGTAGTGTAAATAATACATAGTCATAATTTTTTTTTTTTTTTTTGCTTTTAATAAAATCACAGACTTGAAAAAAGTCATGCCCATGAGATTTCTGATGATCTGTTTTAAACAGTGCTTTATATACTATTTATTATTGTGTTCATTTTTTGTATCACTATATGTAACACTGTTTTCTAGGACCAAAAGATATGTTTTCTGCCAATCTGTGCCATAGTTCTACTACTAGATAAACTACTCACCACAAAAACTAAGCAAAATATTGCAGCAGATATAGATTTTGCAACAGAAATACTGCTTTATCAGAAGCATATTTGTGTGAAAGTGTACATCAAGGTAGGCTAAATATTCACCTTTATTTGCTATGGGGAAACCCACCTACCCCTCCTGCAGGGAGGTTTGTATTGTGAACCAGATTAATTAATATAAATGCCTCCGAAGTTGCACCATGTTGGGAAAGGTGAGTCCATTCTGCAGAATTGAGATTTTAATGAAATGGACATTTGACGACATAGCATATTATTACAATGGCAGTAGATTTCTTTATGTTTTGACTTAAGAATGAGTGGTCTTCTTACACATTCCTCTTTTCTGCTTTACTCAGAAGAGATCATCTATTCATATCCTGTCTGCATCCTGCCATCAATTTATTCTGCATTGAGAGATGTCCAATCCCACAATGCCATTCTCTCCCATCCTGAATGAATAAAAATGTGTTAGCTGTTTGACATTGTCCTCCTAGCACACTTACTCCCTCCTGTGCTGTCTCACACAGCATAAATGTTTCTGTTTATTTTTCTGTTGTAGACTCCATATCTTGCAGTGCACCATACATTTAATAAACTATCCTGCTCCGTATTTCACAGTGCAGTGATGATGCTGGGTTGTTGCTGTCACCTGTTGTACTCTTCCACTCCACAATAATCCTGTTGTGAAACCACTTTCTATGTTGCTTCCTTGCACTATTGTTATACCTCATATGTTCGAAGATGAACTAATGATGCAATGTAAATCAGGGGAGGTTTGACTTTATGTCATTCTTTCATGCATTCATTTTGTAGTACTGTGAGACAGCAATATTGACGACTGCAGCAGAGTGTAGTTATTTAACTTTTTTTGCCCTAAATATTCAGCATGCACACAATGAAAAATTACCCAAAGACCTATGACTGTGACATAGTGTGGGTCTATCTGGGAAGGGGTTTCACAACTAAGAAGTTAAGTCACCTTCCAGAAAGAACTTAGAACTGTCACACACTGTAATGCTAACAACAATGAAATCTGAATATTTTAGACAAAATGTCAAAAAGCATCAGAATTATGAGTACACATTAAATTTTGATGAATAACTTTCTGCAATTATGGCATTGCATATATAATAGCTTCAGTACATGCTCTAGATATTTTTTCCTGACTCAGGACAACACATTGTTTCACACAGGAACAGAAATTTCATCTTTGCTGTATGATATTAACTTCTGAGAAGTACATTTTCAGCATTTGTCTTTATGTATTTAGTAAATTAACATATTGTGTTGGCAATTTGGTTTAAAATGTTGAAAAATATAAATGCTATGTCTATGTGCTTATACTCTCACATCATTTGTGGTCTTCATTATTTAAATGCCTAAATTACAGCATTGCAATACTGAGATTCTGTTAGATGCCTCACGAATGTTATGTCTATATAACATCAAAGGGTAAATATTAATTCTTTTTACAGGTCAGGATATGCTTTTTATGCATTCTGAGAGTCAATTTGCAAGCTATCTTCAAAAAATCACTCTTCATACTGTAGAGGGCGGACCCTAGATTGCCAACTGAGAGTAGTGAATTGTGAGAGCTCCATAAACTAGTATAATAATATAGGAACATTTTATTATTTTCAAATTTAAAACATCAGAAATCTATAGATAAACTACTGAACTACATAAATATCAGTTTTGGTGGAGATATACAAAAATGTTCCTGTCAGGTAACTTGGAGATATATTGAGTCACTGAATATGAATGACTCAAGGAATTCTCATCCAGATGCTGCTTTAAAAAAAGAACTGCAATTGATGACATCTACCTTACAGGAACTATCTTTGAAGATGGATGGCTTTAAAAATGACTTAGAAAACCTCAAATTAAATTCTCAAAAATAGACTGATATTCTTAAGGAACTATTACAGCAACACTATACAAAAATAACAAATATAGAGACTTCTCTAAATGACATTGAAGGGAGACTCAAAGAGGAAGAATTCCAAAAAGAATTTCTGCTTAAACAGAATACATGGCTGCTTAATAAAATAGATGACTTAGAAAACAGAGAAAAGAGAAACAACATAAGGAACTTTGGTCTGCTTGAAAACACTGAAGGAGAAGACATTATTTCATTCTTAACAACCTGGATTTCTGAATTTTCAGATTTGAAAGAGGGACTTTCATTTGGAATTGAAAGGGTGCATAGAGATCTGAGGAAACCTGCTTCTAACTCAACAAATACTCTACCCAGATCCATAGTTATAAAATTTCTTTCATTTCTGGACAAGGAACTAATATTAAAATCTGCTTGGAGAAAATCACCCTTAAAATACAATCAAAGCCTGATAAGGTTTTACAAGGATTATTCTTCCAGAATACTAGAACAAAGGAAAGAAATCTGGCCAATAATAAAACTGTTGAAACAAAACAACATTAAAGCACAGCTGGCCTTTGCAGCCAAGATAAAAATACTTTTTGCCAATGAGATGAGAACCTTTAATGACTTAGAAGAAGCTACTATATTCATCAAAAACAACAACATAGTGTCTGTCCCAGAAGAAATGGAATGGATGGCCCCTACTCTTAAAAGAATAAAAGAAACAAATCCTTGGACTGATGCTAGAAAGAAGAAACAAAAAACTGATTCCAAGATAGCTGTCCCCAAAAATAACTCTTACAACTACATCTCTCAAAGTATCAACTGATATGGTACATCACTTGTCATCTGTTTTTATTTAAAAAAAAAGGGGGGGATTCTTAAACAACTGAGAAACCGTAATGATTTTTTCAGAATGTTCAAAGAGTCTAATAATTCTTCACAAAAAAGGCAGGTCAAGATGGGTTACTATTTACATTGTATATAAGCCAAACAAAGCAACATATAATACAAACATAGAAGTTTCTAATCGCCTGCTTGAACTCAATTAAAATTTATCTTGTTCATTTTTCATTGATTTTACTTATAATAATTTAAGCAACTAATTAACTAATTCAACAAGGTATCATTCATCAGAGTTCAGACTCAAATGTAACAAATTAACATTATATATAATAGCAGTAACAGTTGAGTGTTTTAAAAAAAATGCTGTCATGGAGACTAATGCCTTTTTCAGTTAAAGTATGATTTAGAAATGTCATGTATATCCTGGTTAAATAATAGTTGCAAACTCTTAGTACAAATGTCATCATTATTCTGTCTAAATATAGTTAATATCAATCATGGCAGGTATCACAGCTATGAGTGCTGTTTGATGAATCCTGATATGGTGTGCATGGATGCAGCCATGTTTGGCAGCTAGTACACATGTCATTATTATTCTATCTAAACATAATTAATATCAATTATGGTAGGTATCATAGCTCTGAGTGCTGTTTGATTAAGCCTGACATGGCCTATGTGGATGCAGCTGTGTCTGGCAGCTGTTATATGTTGCCGTTTTCATCTCTGTGAAGCTGTGGGTTGCAACTTGTGATCAAGGTTTACTGATGCTTTTGTATTAGGAAGAGACATTTGGTGTTTTAGCCTGGATCCAGGGGAAGGGGGTGGATAGAACTGTGATTTGGGATATTTTGGCAGAGAATGGTTTCTCACTGAAAGGGAGGGAATTTAGGCTTGAAGTTGCAGTGAAGTGAAGCTTTGCTTCAGGTGCATTGTGAGCCTCTGGTATGCAGTACACAGACACACTAACAGAAACAGATGCTCCCAGGTTGCTATGGTAATGGAGACAGAGTGATGATAATGCTTAACGGCTCTGAGGAGCCTCCAAGATGATTCTCGGCAATGACGTTTTTGGTTCAAAAAAAATATATATATATATAAAATAAAAGGGCTCTTTAAACCACATGTACACATATTGATGGTCTCCCAACACTTAGTTTAGCTCATTAAGTTGATTCTTGATAAAATAAATAAATAAATAATAAGTGCAATTTTATATTTAAAATGTATTTTGGTCCAAACACATTAAGGACTTAAATAAGAGTGGAAGTCTGAGTTATTGTAAAAGATTAAGAACACTTGGTCTTGTGCAGTACCCTTTGCAGTGGTCTGGGAGGTGAGCTTGCCTGGATATGTTAGGCATATGGGGATAGCTGATTCTAGGGGTGTTTGC
Organism: Protopterus annectens; assembly: GCF_019279795.1. Lineage (NCBI taxonomy): Eukaryota > Metazoa > Chordata > Ceratodontiformes > Protopteridae > Protopterus > Protopterus annectens. The sequence goes on along the minus strand of NC_056745.1, from coordinate 826,389,485 downwards.
GGTTGCCGGGAAGTGCTAGAGAGTCATCAAATTTCCTTCATGGAAATATCTGTGGGAATGGAAGGTTTGTTGAGTGGTTCACTGGCAGAGTGGCCACTGCTTGAAACAGGATGGTAAAATGTAACAGGGCAAATCTTGGTTTGGATATTTTAAGAACAGCCTGGGAACACACCACATGAACTAGTGAATGGTATACTGGCAAAACTGGATGGGCATTGTTGCCTGTGCTTGAAGTACTGATAAGTGTGTATGGAAGGATGGAAATATACTTAGAACAAATAAGAAACTAGAAGGGTCTCATAATTTAAAGTCTATGGACTGTACAAACATGTTTGGAAGGAGCTAATAATAAGAATAAACATTACAGCTTGTGGTCTCTCAGATAACTAAGCAACAACCAAAAAAAAAAAAAACACACACAATAGTTACATAATGTATGATTTTAGTAAATCTAGACATAAAATATATAATTGTATAAGATGAAGCAGTCTGCTGAATTTAGATATTAAAGACAGGATTTAATAACATGGGCTTGTGTATAATAACATGACTGTCTTAACTTGTCATCAAAGACATACACTACATTGAACATCAAGGAGAAGCATGATGATTTTTTATATAAGTAAATATGCATAACAAGTCATGTAATTGCTTTAACTTGAATTGTAGTTTTTGTAACCCATCTTGAACATATATAATACTTAAGCAGTTACCAAGGTAACTAATGTTTTATACATGAGATCAAACTGACAAAGTTGTTCAAGAGAAACAATAGAAGCCTGAACTTGAAATGTCACAGAACGCAACAATCATATTCTGAACAAATAGTATTAAATTGAGAATAGACACTCAGTTTAATAACATGGGCTTGAATATAATAACACTACTGTTTTAACTTGTCATAAATGACATACACTATAAACATCAAAGGGAAGCATGACGATTTTTTCATATAAGTAAATGTGCATGACAAGTCATATATTGCTTTGTGGTTTTGTAACCCTTCTTGACCATAAATAATACTTAAGCTTTTACCAAGGTAACTAATGTTTTATACATGACATCAAACTGACAAAGGTGTTCAAGGGAAACAATAGAAGCCTGAACTAGGAATGTCACAGAATGTTCAATCACATTCTGAACCAATAGTATTAAATTGAAAATAATCACTCAGTTTAACCTTTGCTGATTATACAAAATAAAATGTAGCAATTTAAATCTAAAAACTTTCAGTATATGCCATAAAAGGGCAATTTATGAATATGGAAAGGGAACTAGTAATCATTGATCACAATAAGTGAATTTGTTGTTTTTAACCTATAATTTCACTCATTTTATAATAAGAAATGACAGATATGAAAATCCTTATGTGTAGGAAATGGGGGGAGAGGGATGCATCAATAATTAAAATGCACTAACTTTCATCAATGTTTACATAAAACAAACTTGATGCTTTAAGTAAGTTAGCAACAAACAAAGTGATTACTTAAATGCTGGCAAACAATAAAATATAACTTCTGATATATCCAGTAAAATGCATTGTATTATAAATATTAGGTATAAATATTATTACCATCTATTTATATTAAGTAATAAGTTTTGAAAGACTTCATCATTAAGGGTAGATATGTTAAATAACTGTGTGCTATAATCTTTTACTGAGGTTTTATATATGATACATCCTACTTTACTATGATTTAATTGCTTGTCATCTGGCTTTCATGTAAATATTAATTGCTTATACAATAAGTAGACATTTATATTGTATTAGAATTCTGTCTAATCTACAATAGTACTATATATGTTCAAATTAATATAAATATTGCTTATTCCTATTACAAATATCCTCCATATTTTCCTTCCATAATTCAATTTATGGAACTCAGATGTTCTGGATTGTCAAGGTATGAGTGATAATCTGCTGGACTTAGGTTTATCCATCAGATTAGGAATGATTTTCATTCCATGGCTAGTGTGGATCTTAGTTTTCTTACCATTTATTAATTTAAATTTGTTATTTCACAAAAATATTTTTAGTATGCCTGACCAAAACATCACTTTATTGGTAAACACTCAAAGTATAAAACTGATAATTTCCTTTAAAAGCTCAAACATATACTTTACAATTATCAGAGGAAAATGTTTAATAGTCACAGTAAAACAAAAAATACATAGCGTAAATACCTAAGATTGATTTAACTTTATTATCTTTAAATATCAATGGCTTAAACAATCCTAGCAAGAGATCACATCTACTGAAATATTTCAAACTGAACAAAACACAAATTGTCTTCCTTCAAGAAACTCATTTCAAACCAAATGACAATTACAAATGGAATCCTAAGGAATATATGATACTGGCACAATCCACTTATAAGGCAAAGACAGAAGGGGTAACAATTTTATGGAAAACAAATGTGACAATGCCAAAAAGTGCATTGTCATCCCCTTTGGTAAAAACTCTGTACCCATGGACGACCACATAAACGGCAGTCTACTTAATGCCAAATGTATGATAAGAGACCATGGGACCCAGGTGGACAGTAGCCTCTACTTTGATAATCACATTGCCACAGTAATCAGGAAATCCTTCTATGTGGCACACCTTATCACAAAATGGTTCTCATCCAGGAGAAAAGAGGTCATTATTCCCCTCTACCCGGCACTAATTAGACCCATTATAGAGTACAACACCCCATTTGGAATGTACCTCACAAGACATCTGCAGCAGCTGGAAAGGCCACAGAAGTACCTCACAAAGAGGATTACTGGCCTCAAACAGATGCCCTACACTGACCATCTCAAAAAACTCCAGCTTTATTTTGTAGCATATCTCCTACTCCGAAGAGATCTCTGCCTAACATATAAAGCTGTGTTAAACCCAGAGCTGTTGGGCATGCTACACCTAAAGAAATCCAAATCCCTCCAAACTACATGCTCTAGGGACCTAAACCTTGTCACCACAATAAACAGGACATGCTGGAGGGATAGATTCCTGTCTCAGAGACTTCCTATACTCTGGAATAAACTACCTATCTATATCAAGCAAAGTTCCTCATTAGCACTCTTCAAGAAAAATCTTGATGATTGGATGGGAAATAGGAAATACACCCTGGGGATCACTTCTGTGGCTCTGCTCGACAGTGGCACAGGAAAATAATTTTCTTAGGTGGCAAAAGCAAGGGAACGTTTTTGGCTGGGCTTGTATAGGCCCCAGGGCCTTTAGCCTAGTCCTACATATGAACCTATGAACCTATATATAGTGAATACATGTCACCTATAGCTGCAATGACAGAACCTGACAGATTCATAGTAATCAAATATTTTGCACTTCATAATCATCTGGTCACAGATAAGTCAATTAAATTAAATGACAGTATGTGACGACATCACAATCACTACATAATATGACCATTGTAATTAAAATAATGTACAGATAGCTCATCTGTTTTCCAGGCTGTTGGAAAATGCACAGTAATCTACAATCACAAACATAGTTATATAAGGCATAACAGTGAAAGAGAATGGCAAACTTACCTACTAACTCAATAATACATGGCAGAACTACTTGTTGAGAATTACACCAGTAAAGAACACTAACAAGGAAATGAAGTGACTAACACCAGAAATCATTCATATTGGAGAATTTCCTAACAAGCAATAGGATGTAACAATGAGAGGATGTACTAGAATAATGCTACACAGAAGTTCTACTACTCACTGTAACTTCCTACTCAAAATATTCTCTAAAGCAAGAAGCTAGTTAATCACTATTTTCTCTAAAACATTGGCATGTACACTATGAGGAAATATGTTCAGTTCATTTTGTTTTAAAGCCAGATACGCTTTTCTTGTTTTTAAATAGTTGTTTCAGGTGGCTGCAGATGGGAGGGATGATTTTATTTAAAACTTTTCAATAGCATCTAAACCAAAGACTGGTCTTCTTAAAATTTAGGTTATCAGTGGGTAATATAAAGAGGTTATTTTTAACTTGTGTGCTGGTGGTGGAAGGCAATTTTCTAAATTAAGCAGATTGATGTAAGCATGGTTAAGACTGGACTAGACTGCCCCATGGTCAGTTTGATTTCTGTAAATAAAGGAACTGATGATCCCTGGGGTCAAGCATGACAGTAATCCTATAGATTTTGCTGACTGTGGTCTGGAGGAGGTACTGCTGTCTGACAATTCATTGTGGTCATCAGCAGAACACATTCAATTTTGTGATTTAAGAAGTTTCAACTAATAGCTTGTCTGTCCTCTAAAATTACATTAGAAAGCCTGTAGGTTGTTTTAAGTTCTTTCATCATAAAATTCATTGTAAGTTTCAACATGGCATCTAATGGATAAAGTTGACTCTATCCATACCTCTAAGCACTTCTGTGTATTTCAGCTTCTTTAACATGATTATAGGATTATTAATACAATTCCAAAGCAACATCATATTCATTACTTGCTCTGGTATCCACCTTGTTGTAAGCCTTTCAATGTGACAGGCACAAAGTTTTTATAGATCTCTAAAGTTTATATAGCTGTATCTCTGTATTACACTGTACATTATGTTATCTCTTCCCTACATTAAGATATATTCACCTGGGCTGTGCCTGTAACGGGTTTGCTGAGATCAGTACACTACTACAATAAACAAACATAAAATAAAATCAGATAAAAATTCCATAATATTAGTGTGCCCCCTTCACCAAGTGTCTGAGATGTACTAAAACACTTTTTTAAAGAAAATTTTATTAATATACAAAATATACACAGAAAGGAGGAAATCCAACATCATATACTATTATACAATGTTAGGATTATACTGAATCATCAAGGTAATCTTATACAATTAACACATTAAGGATCTTGGTATTTCAATAGTAACATTGCAAGGCTATCCCTACCACCAAAAGTCTTAGTATGACTTATAGATCTTATTCTGGTCACTTCTTTTTCAGTTTTATATAGTATTGCTGTTAAATGTAAAAATTCTTTACTTAGGAACTGAGTTTGATTTCCAGTTTTTTGTATATTTTTTCTAGCAACTGTCATAAGACTCCAAAATATTTTTTATTGTTTGGCTTTTACAGATACAGGAAGTTGAATATTAATTAGTACTATCAATCTAGTTAAAGAACCATTATCAGACAATAACTCCTTAAAAACATACTTATCTCTTCTTACTATACATTTCATTTTTTGCAGTCCATAAATGTGTGTCCAGTCAGCTTTTATATCTTTACTACATTTCCAACCAAATGAAGAAGTTATTTTACTAAACTCAGAGATTCTATACAGAGTAACAAATATTCTATGTATATATTGAAGAAGTTCGACTAACTGATTTAAGTAACAAAGTTTTATTCTTACTATCTATTGAGAGGGTGGCCTAATGGTTAAGGTGTTTGCCTTACAAACACAAGATGCAGGGTTCAAGTCTTCCAAGGGATAATTGGCTAGGTTTAAAAATGTCTCACAAGAGCAGTTAGCCTAGTACTGATCTATGAACCTATCTATGAACCTATGAGCCACTCAATCAACTACTATTCAAAAAGTTCCAGTCATTTGCATCAAAACTATTATTTATAATTAACTTATATAACTTAGACAAGCTTCCTTTGTATGTCAGTTTACCTTTGATGATAGCATTCATTTATTCATATAATGAGGAAATTGTTTTCTGTTCCTTTTCAATCATATTGTCTACAAATTAATTTAATTTCTTACTGATATATAATATTAACTGGTTAACAGATTCATCCAACTTATAATCGTTCATTAGATATTCTGGTGACTTAGCTTTTCCTTTTTCAAAGCAGTCAGAACATAACTACTAATCCATTCCTTTTTTAGTGAAATCATTTTAACATTGTTCTGAGTTTCCTTAAATCTAGAGGTGCGTGCATTGGGAAAGCACAACAATTTCCATTCTGATATTAATAGAGTTTTAAAAACATATTTCTTAACTGTTTTAAGAATTGATTTAATATATGCAGAATCTAAACATTAAAACATATTTCCTTCTAATGTAAATGTTATTAACCAAATGAAAGGATTATTAAATATTTCTAATTTATCATATTTGATAAACTTATAAGAATTCAGTATAATCTGCTCATGGATGGTTTTCTGTTGACTAGTGTAAGTTGAGTCTGTCCAGAATATCACCATACTCCCATAATCTTATATGATGTCTTTAAGCAATTCTTGGCTTTTAGGATACCATAAGAATAAAGTTAACATTTTTCCATTTTCTTTAAAAGTGTTTTGGTAGGTATTAGAACTATTGAATGCAACACACACACACACACACACACACACACACACACACACACACACACACACACACACACACACACACGCACACACACACACACATATATATTCTTTCTTAATATAATCATTTCGATAAGTTCTAGACTATCCTCAAAAGTACAGTTGTTTCAATGTTGTCTGTGATGTATAATGTTTGCAACTAAAGTGGTGTCATATTGTTTGTTTTTCATTTATATAAATGTAAGATTACTTATGTCATATGTGATAATTTAATAAGGATAGTGTTGAAAAAAGTAAATTCATTCAATTTTTTAATTATTTATTCAAAATGATTATTAATAATCTTATTCACATCTTGGCAGATCTTTATTCCTAAATATTTTAGTTATTTTCCTTCCCAATTATATTTATATTTGTCTTTAAACTTACTATCTAGTAATTGATTTAACACTAAAGTTTCAGTTTTATTATTGTGAAATTTCAGCAGCGATACTTCTTGAAATGTTTAAATTTCCTCATCTATTTCTTCAATTGAATAATTTAAATCTTCTATAGTTAGTAAAGTATCATCTGCAAAATCTGTGTTTTAGATTGGTAATTCTTGTCAGTTGAGAATCCATAATTTTTCAGTGCTTCTTATACTAGAGGGGACAAGGGACACCCTTCCTTTTTGCCTTTGTTTAAAGTGAATACTTGAGAAATGTAAGATCAAGTTTAAAATATGCTTTGGAGTCTCTCTACAAGTGTTTTAATATTCTAATAAATTGTTCTCAAAATGCAAAAGCTTCTCACATTTTACAGAAGTAGTTCCAATACAGAATCAAAAGCTCTCTCAATATCTAAGCTAATTAGGGTCAATTTCTCGTTCATTCCTTTTGCTAAATGTAAGATAGTTAAAATCTTTTTATATTATTATGTGTTAATCTATTGACTATAATTCCTTTTTGATCTTTATTAATTAATTTATCTACTATATTGCTTAATCTTGTAAGAAAGATGGATGTAAATCTTTTATACTCTACATTTAATAATGAAATAGGTCTATATGAAGAAACTAACTTATTACTCTTTCTTTGTTTAAGAACAGGTGAGATTACTTAAAATTTCCACAAAGGAGGAATTATTCTGACACTCTGAATTATCCTGAATACATCACCCAGTAATTCTAAAACATTTAAGGGAAGCAGACTGTATAATTTCATGCTTCATTGATCTATCCCTGGAGCTTTACCATTATCCCCCTTTTACAGTTTCTTTAACTTCTATTAGAGGAATAGGCTTATTCAACAGAGATATTTGCTGGTCATTACATTTATTAGTAACATTTTTCTTTAAATACCTGCCAATTTTGTAATCATCAGGATTATTTTTATCGTTATTACGATCCCCATGTAGTTTTTATTTCTCTATGTCTGAAGTAAGCCTGTTAGTGTGAGGATTTTGGATATTATTGATTTGTAACTTTTTGCTTAACATCTTTCTTCTGTTAGCTAATCTATGTAGACTTTTTGAAGAAATCGCATAACTGTGCAATTTTACTTTTTCCAAAGCTATCTCCACTTGATGTGTTAAAACTGTTTGATATTTTGTTATTTTTTTTTAATGACTTCAGTATTATCTAATTTGTTTGTTTGTTTTTCAAACCTCAATTTGTGCATTTCATCTTGTATTTTCAGCAACTCTTTATCCCATGCTTTCATTTTATTACTAGCCCATCTTCCCGGTCTATCTTTAATATGCATATTTAAGGAGTCCCATAATATGATTTTACTAATCTGACCATTATCATTTTAAACATAAAAAAAGCTTGATTTGTTACTTAAGGCAACGCTTAAATTCTTTTAGTTTCATCATATATACTGGGATTTTATAAATAATCTGAACATTTCTTATATCCATTAATATATTAATACTTAGTGCATTATGATCAGATAAAGGATAAGGGCTAGTTTTATAATAATTCACTTTATTAAATAAATCTGTAGAGACATAAATCCTATCAATTCTAGTTTGTGTCCCATGTGCATAAGAACAATGAATGAAAACAATGACTTATATTTTGCTTTTTCTATTAAATCTACTATTTTACTATTAAATCTACTAATCCATCTGTTTAGTGCTTTAGCTGATGCCAGAATTTTAGCTTTCTTCTATTCACTTGTATCATGTATACTAGATATGCAGTTAAATCCCCTGCTAAAATTTAACTGTCCTTCCACTGACTTTGTAGTATGTTTAAGTGATCTTTAGCCACTGTAGCATCTATTCCAGGGATTGAGTACAGAGTTTTCTGTTATATTTAAATATTAAAAATATATAATATATATATATATTTTCCCTTGCGGTCATTAATGGATTCCATGTCCTTAGGCACTGCAGCAGATTTTCTCCAAAGTACAGCAGTTCCTCTACTCTTTTTGTTAAAAGAAGCAGATGATAAAATTTCAAAACCTAAGTTATCTAAATACTGTATACATTTACATTAACAGATAATAGACTAAAAGTATCCATATTGTATATTTAAAAATATTTATTTTTAAAGATAATATGATACCTTTATCCATCATATTAATTTAACTGTATATATGTCTATATTTTATCACTCCAACACTATCTTAACATTTCACATTTTTTAAATTCTTCCTTTCTACAAAATCAGCTACTAAACCTTGTAGATAACAGAAAGAGAAACAAGCTTACAACTGTACCTGTATATATTACAAATAAAACACAGCCTACCATGGATATCAAAGTTCCTAGTTTGTCTATCAAATAGACAAACTACTATAGTTTCTCTATACCTACCAGTACTAAAAAACATCAAAAAATAGCCAAAAGCTATAATATATAATATTATATATAAGTTACAAATAACAAGAGACTATTAATTTAGTTAGATATTTGTCACTTAAAACTATTCCCCCTTATCACATAAAAGTTTAATAATCCTCTTCCATTAATCATAAATATTAAATAATCAAATATGTAGTGTACTATATACCTATTTACGTGATAGTAGTATAAATTACCCATTAAACATTCCTAAATTATTCATGCATTCAACATTCTAACTAAATCTCTAAACAATAAGTGGAACAGGACCTGAAGAGTTAAAGATATCTGTAAAGTTACAGGTGACAGATAATTGTATCATACTAAACTATTATACAAAAGAAAAATCAATAAATATTTTTAACACTCAATATCATAAATATCAAAATATTTAAAATATTTTAGCTTATTAAACTAATTCATAAAAATATGTACATTACTGAGGACAAAGAGAATATCTTGCCCTTTCTAATAACTTACAATATGCAAAAAGTGTCAAATTTCACATAACCAAGCTTCAAGTTTCAGCTTTCAGGATGTTTTCGTATATTTTATATGATTTTCTATGTACATTTTATGAGAGCTTATGCATTCACATTTCTGCCAAGTGTAGGTATATATGATACATATATCTTTCTTATAAGCAGTTTATTGAAATATATTTTTCTGTCATATTTGCCCAATAATATTTTAATTTATTTTATATACCTTGTACTAAATCTCCCATCGATGAGCTTTTTAATCATCAGTCTCTATTAGAGATTACAATGTGTGTATATATTTCTTAACTTACTGATACTGTTCTTTTATTAATCTTACATAGTAAATATTTCATTCCTTGTGCATTTGCATGTTATTCATAACATTTACTGTTCTTATTAATTCTAGCATTACAAACAATTTTGACCATATATAAAATAATTCCTGCCTTTTTAATTTGAATGTGTGTTTTTAGCCATTCTGAACTGCTGTTCTGATGTAAGTTAAACATCTTGACATTACAAGTTGATTACATGTAAAATGACAACTCACAGCATATCGCAGCTGCTAATTTTCTCTGTAAGTTTCTCATTCTTCTTAAATGTTTTAAACTGTTCTAATCAGTAAGAAACATATAACGTTTCTTCTTTCAATGAATATGTACAATTAGAGTTAATAGCACTAAAGCATACACTATTAACATTCAGTAGAATGAAAGCAAATTATATGTCAACACCAGCTCAATATAAAACATGATTACCGTAGCTTTTTGTTTTACCAGTTCTTCACATATAAGTAAATATTTTTTTAAAAGAATGTTATTTTGAGTAGATTTCTCAAATATATACTGGAAAGGCAAAGGAAAAAATGATGAATTTTGACTTAGATTTTTTTTCAAAACAGCTCAAGGAGCAGGTGGGAAGCAAGACAAGCAAGAATCAAACATTTCCACACAAATGGAACATTCTTTTCTGAAGCTTAAGTGTTAATTGCTTCACAATCTACCCTTGAAATGAATGTGTTACACAGGAACTAATAAAACAAAATCTTCAGCACTTTAACACTTCTAATTAGCATATTATTCAGACCTGAAATTCAGTTAACCCAGCAATGCACATATTAAGCAAAGTTAAACAAATAATAGAATTCTTAACTTATATAGTTTAAAGTTATCAATTCTATTACTTATAGTTTAATGACATTCTCTTACACAAAGTACTTATTTAACATTTAGAAATATATTTATACGTTTAGTTAAATTAAATATATTAAGTCTTTCACTGTAAATATAGTAAAACAGTAAAACTAACCATTTATATTCCTTATCATGAAAAATGTTTTAGCTTAAAATATAAAATACATACTTACATATATTTTGAAGATTAAAGTCCAGTGCTAACCTTTTACTTAAAGGATAACTCTATTGTTCCTGAAAATAAAAGTCACTTGTTTTTAAGCTTTTTAATTTTAGAAACATTTTCCAGTAATTTAGTTCACTCTGCCACTTGGGTGATATACTGTTCCAATCTATTTCTTCAGCACTATTAAGGATTTTATTCGTGTTAATAAAAGTAGACACCTCCTCCAATCTGTCCAATATTTTGGTGTTTTCAGAAAGAAATAATTTATTCTCTGCAGGAAACACAAAAGTGGTTTTAATATTGTCCTTTTTAAGTTCTTTAAATAGTGGTAAGCAGGATTCTCTTTTACTCATCATTTTCCTAAAATAATCATTGTCAAATCTGACTACCTGTTCACATATTTTAATAGGTGGGCTGGCCTGTACTATTTTTAATGGGTCTATATCAATTAAACGAAAATTTACTTCATCGAATATATTTTCATCGACACACATAAAACCAAAGAAGTAAACGAACACGTAAATGCGTGAAAATCGAAACATCGAAAACTTTTACTTGGCCAACACTTGCCCCCTGGTGTAATACATGTAACTAACCACCAAAATCAACTTCACTACTACTAACAAACTGCACTTTATGTGCAATAAAATATGTTACAAGCACAATGCATATTAAACCATGCCGTAATTTATGCAAATTAAAAAGAAAGTGAATAAGCATTTAATTAACCTCCTCACAAAACAAAAAACAATAAACTGCAATAATAAAAAGAAAACATATGGTGCACACAGGCTATGCATATTACTATTCTATTAATTATTAAGTAACATATCAACTGCACGTAGGATGTCAAGTACAGTATAATCCTGCTTATTTTTCAAAACAGTTTATAAACAACATTCTCTTTCTAAATGCTTTCTTTTCTTCAGAGAAACAGGACATGCAGACATTCACAGTAGTCTGATTTCATCAACATGATTTTGCTCTCTAACAAGAACTGACAGAATAGCTGGTATGTCAGAAATACGTCTACCTAGTAGACACCTAATCCTCCTATGCTAGTCCTTCATGTAATTTTAGTTCATGGTAAACAAACATCGTTCAAACATGACACATTCCAAAATGATATAGGGTACACAGGAGGAAACCATGGAACATGTACAGTTCTAGTAATCTGCTTCTGTACACGGCCCAACACATAAATGTCAGAGAAATATGAAATCAACTCTTTCCCTTCAGTAGGAAATGTTTTACTTAACTCTCTAAATGCTGGAATAACTTCATCTTCTGTTAGAAATGAAAGTGCTACTAGTTCTTTAACAGAACGCTGGAATTCAACTGAAGTACCATAAAGTATAGACAAATTAAGGTGTTGAATCTTATGCCATACATTTTGTGAGAAGTGAAAGAAGCAAACTTTACTTTTTACATTTATAAAGTTTGCTTCTATACTTTTTATTGCAGCTAGTTCAAAATCACACAATATATATTCTACAGAAAGCGCTACATCACATCTAGCCAACAAGTTAAATAGACACTTTCACATAAAATTGTATGCCTTAAAAGACTTCTTTTTCATCAAGCAGTATACTAAAGGAACACATTTCTGTTTATTACCACGGGTAACAAATGTATGCACACTGTATAACTGCCCGCATAGTCCACCTTTTGTAAGGAATACTCCATCCATGAACTGGATATTGGTATTACACAAGTCTTTCAGATTTTCTTTTGTTGTAAACAGTAAAACATGTATGTTTAAGTTCAAATCTACCATACGTTCCTGGATGAATTCAGATTCTTTTAATCTATAATCATCTAGACATACTGCACTTAAAGTAGTCGATGGTTTGGAGTTTGTTAACAATGATTTCCACCTAACTCTGTTAACCTGCTGTAATAGTGATCATCTACTGGGTAAAGCAACAGTAGACTCAAAAGACGTGCTAGCAAGAATGTCGTCAACTACTAAAGAAGGTGTGTTCCTGCAAGTACTAGCCATGTCCTTCAGTTGACTACATGCTTTGTATTTCTCAACTAATGTGGGATCTGAAGGATGGTCATGAGCAGTGGACTTCAGAAGAATCTCCTGTACACCTTTGTCAATTGTAATGGCCCTACCCTTACACTTATCAGTAGTTTTCAAACGGCAGCACCAATACTTACAGCTCTTAGAACCTTCTCTAAATTGTACAGATATCCTTCAACAACTAACATATCTTTCTTTTTCTGGAATTTAACAGTATAGTTGCTGCTACCTATTACACCAGGTCCAGCAAGAGTGCTACAAGCCATATTCAGAGATAGAACCACTGTATGCACACGTACGTGCCAGAAACGTAAATTTAAATAGTATATTGTTAAATTTCTATTTTGATTTTATTTTTAAGTACTTAATATAAAGTATAGGTTTTATATATTTAACTACTGCATAGTAAAGTTATAAACTACATTTATATACACTTATCATTTTTATTGTAGTTACGAGTATCGCTCTTACGTCATACATATGCATATTAACGGCGCAACATCACAGTTTAATGTAGCTAACACATAAAGTGGCCAACTAAAACAATTCGATGACATGTATTTCATTTATTTAACACTTCAGCATTTACTACTTTCGTTGCATATGTGTCGATGTAAATAGATTCAATGACATGAATTTTTGTTTAATTGATATAGACCCATTTTTAATATTTGATCTGTTTTTAAGCTGGACATAATCTATAACTGAATGTGGTGGTAAGTTTTCCATCTTCAAAGGTGTTCTCAGGGATCTATGTGCCCTTTTAATTTGATTAGGTAGATTTAATTCTTTATGCAGCCAGGTTGTTAAGAAGTTTATTATACTGTCTCCCTCATACTTTTCAGGTATACCATACATTATAATGTTATTTCATCTCAGTCTATTTTCTAAATCATCAACTTTATCTTTGAGCCAGTTATTTTGTTTTAAAAGAAATTCATTCTGAGTCTCACCTTCAATTATTCCCCCTTCATGATCATTTAAAGCTTCTTCCACACTGCTTTCTGTACTTTGTTGTTTCAGATGAGTTTATTAATGTTCCAGCTTCTTTCTGGAATCTTCTTTGAAACTTTTTATTTTGGTATCAAGTTTGTCCATTTTAATTAATGCATCCTGCATACTAGATATTAGTGACTGGATGTAATTTTTAACACAAGAATCCTGAGTACTATTTCTTGAGTGGCTCATGTTGAAGTCTCGTCTTTCTTAACCAAGCAACTGAAATTCTGACAGGAGAATTACAGCTTTTGAAGAACTTGAAGGGGTCTATATCAGATTGTCAAAACCACAAAGTTTAAATAACTTTTCATCAACCACTATTTGTCAAACTCTGAATCTGTCAAATGATCATTTCCACAAACTGTTTCCAATGTTAAGTAACCAGTGGACCATCATTGTGACTTTGCCCTTTTCCCCAATGTAGTGCAATCTTGGAGTTGATCTATTTAGTTAGTGTGTGTGGGGGTGCAGCCCCCCACTTTGGGAGGTTTGGGGTGCAGCCCCCCAACAGGGTGGGTTTTACATGTTGCTGTTTTTATTGTAGGTTGGCCAATGTGTTACTTACCATGGGAAAGATTTTCATGGTAGTGAATGTTCGATGGATTCACATTCAAAAACTAGGGGTCGATGAAGAGGTATTTGACATTTTGTGGTTTCAATAATGTGATATAGATCCAAACTTGAAGCTATAAATCTTTTTTCTGATTTTACCAAATAAAATTAGTCAATGAGTATCTCCAAATTTTAATTTTTTGATTATATTTTCTGTCAGATAAAAGTTTTCAGTCATAGAGCTTTCACCAGTTGCTACTCTCAATTAGCCATTTTGGCCAAACCCATGAAAAACTTTGATATATATATATATATATTTAATTTACCACTTATTTATTTGAATAAAACCAGTGTCATTGTTTTATAAAATCCTTTTGCTGATTTCTTTCTATTTCCTTAATGGCTGATAGATCCTCCACATAGCTGGTGATTTTTCATCCTGACAAAAATCATAGTTTAAGTCACTGATAAAAAAAAAAAAAAAAAAGGAAAATAGGATTGTTTCTAATACCAGGTCCTCAGAGACACCTGTACAGTTCCTGGTTCCAAATTGACCATTCCAGAGGTTTCCATGGATAGTCGTTTAGGCAGTTACTAAGCCATTTGCTAGGTCCCTTTCCAAAACCCTTACCTTCCAGTTTTCCTAGTAGACTACAATGATTTACACAAAATACTGTTAAACTATGTTTGTTGCATCTTTCATGATCCATTGTTCTCTATGCTCTTTGTGTAACTACTTATTTTACTTTTGTTACTGCTCCCAGGCAGTGGCTGAGATGGGTCCTCAGTGAATCAGTTTGCTACCCCTGTTATCATACATAAACAGATAAATAAAAAAATGGTTTACTGCTGAAATTGCATTTTTATTTCAATGAACATATTTAGTTAGTTGACGTTGCGATATTCTGGTATTAGGCATCTACAACAGAATAGATGATAGTTAAGATATTAGATCTTCAATCGTGTTGACTGTAAGAAAAAAGGATATGACAACATGTTCTGACAGGACACCACTTTTTCAAGCAGTTTTGCCAGAGGTTGCTATTGAATGATTGGTTGAAAATCTTCAGGTAATCCTAGGGAAAGTACCATGTAAATGTTTGTTCAGACTAAGTTAGTTAAATACCTACCCCCAGATTCACGAATCCTCCATGTAAGACTAAATAAGTATTACTCAGAGGCTGCAGTTGAATGGTATGACGTCAGCATGCCATGAATATTCATGAGGGCATGCTGACCCAACTGCAAGTCTAACATGGACCCTGCAGGAAAGCAGGGGGCATGTCCGACTGCCGAGCAGTCTAAATGTCCACGCCCCTACAAGTGTCCGAAATGCAAAATGTAAACACACAAGAGCGAGTCCGCTCAAATGTCCATGTACCCAACACCACACTCCCTGACATTGTAAACCCCCAGCACAGTTATAAAAAGTAAAACATTAATTTTATTTTTTCTAATTCCCGAAATAGCTGCCCATATTTGCACATGTGTGTGCGGGTATGCCCATTGCTTAGCTGCAGTTAGCAATCCCGACATGGAAGAGCATAAGAAGGAATGTTTATGCAAATTATGCCAAATAGCAATAGCATAATGGTAGAGCATTCGCACAAAAAAGAGGCATTCATGGTTTGAGTCCCACCACTCCCCTTCCTATTTATGTTTTAAATCAGTTATATGAAATAATACCCGACATATATGATTACAATTTTACTAAAATCCAGTGAAATGGCCTATGTATCAGTGAACAAAATATATATTTATAAAGGATCCTGATATATAATTGCCCGCAGTTAAGCAGCGCTTTACCCAGTGCAATGTAGTTGCCCATAGCTAAATAGCGCTTTACCCAGCGCAATGTAGTTGCCTATAGCTAAATAGCGCTTTACCCACCGCAAAGTAATTGCCCATAGCTAAATAGCACTTTACCCAGCACAATTGGATTGCATGGAGCTGTGCGCCATGCCAACCAGCGCACCCTAGGGCAACGTGGAGCAACATATGGCAAAGTTGCTTAAACACAGCTACACCCCCTAGCCTGTCTGGACAGTAGTAAAATAAAATGCAGTGACAAGGTTAGAACCCATGACTCTGTGCACCATAATCAAAGTACTGAACCACTAAGCCATGACAGCTTAGGATAAGCAGCCACTTTTGACATACATATATTCATAAATGGTAGATTAACCATTACTAAGCAGGTCTGCAGTCAGCCGAGAATGTTCAAAAATGGCCAGTCACAAAAAAGTGCAGGAAATGCAGCATATTTAAGCCCCATAGGCAGGAATACTCACCATAACTGATTGTAGCTCACATCTGCAGTTAGAATGGCTGGTGCTGGAGAGGGTACATGCTTCCGAGCGCAACATTGGGGCATCAAGGAGTTGAAATACATGGTTTGGCTCCTTGTCCACCGTCATGAGTCAAGACTCCTGCAGGGCCAGTTCCAAGGGACGGAGTACAAGGCAAAGGCTTGGAACCGGTTAGCTCATGACCTCACCAGTGTCACAGGCATTCCTCGGACTGGTGAGCAGGTCCATCACCACCATGCAGACCTGAAGAGACGGAAGCAGGACCTAATGAACCAATCGATACAGGAGGCCCGTGGGATGCAAGATGCCCCACAACTGAGTAGGTAGCCATGGAATGCAGTATGTAAGAAATGATAATTGATTCTGTATAATGGATAGGTATGTCTCAATATCCCTTCATTTACTTCAGAGCTGCAGGTGACTGTTCTGCGAATTAGCAAGCCTATGCAGATAGGCTGCTAAGGCTGCACCACCAGGCAGGTTAGTGATTATTCTGCATGTATTGTTATATAAAATAGGGGAGAGAGCCTGAAAGAAAGTGTTGTAGTCCAATAATACAGCCATAAAATGCCCTGAATAAGTCCTCTGCATGTACTGTTATATGAAATAAGTCAGAGAGCCAGAAAAAGAGAGTAGTAACCCATTAAGAAAGGTAAAATATGTCCGGAATAATATCTCTGCAGGTACTGTCATATAAAATAAGTGACCGAGCCTGAAAAAGAGTATTCTAACCTATTAATAAAGGTATAATATGTCTTGAATATGTCTTCCATATGCACAGTAATATCAAATAAAGGAGTAAGCCTGTGGAAAAGTGTGTAATGTAATTAATAAAGGTATAAAACCTGGAGTATGTCTGTGTCACTTACTTTGAAATGTTGTTATACCCTTGCATTATACAAATAGTACTGTTTTAATAAGTGCTGGCAACACACAGTTGGGCAGTCCCATCTAAAGTGGGTGATGGAAGTGCTAGTAGCTGTGAAGCATATATACAGTCCTCAACAGTCAGTTACTGGCTGGCATGCATAAGTAAATCTGGCACATGACTAGCTGTTCCCCAGAAATGTGAGTGTGCTACAAGAAATGCAGTGTTCTGTACAAATTGAACTGAAAATGTCATGTGAACACATCCAGATATGTAGATAAAGAAATATAGATACAACAATAAATATGTAGCAGTAACATCTGCATCCTGGACAGTTAGTATGTCAGATATAGGTCAGGTATATAATGAACTAGCCAAACCCATTACACAACCTAATGCATGTTGCCAAGTGTAATAATACATGTAGTGGATATACACCTGCAGTCAATAGGAATGTAGTGTAGACTAAAAGTACTTATAAGATGTTAATTGAGGTTTCTTTCTATTCCTACTGTATGTGCATAAACAGTGCAATTCCACAACTCAATGGGTATGTGTAATCTCAAAACATTTTTTGGGACATATGTCCTATTGTTCTATAAATATCTGCATTCACTTTGATGCATGTGCTCTGTTCAAACACCACAATCATGGTGGCCTGTTGCCACCAATCATCCCTGCATGCTGTTGGAATGTCCACTGTCGTTCAATTTTTGCATGTGTTATGCTTGCTGTTCAACTGTTGGAACCTTGGTGTGTTGGGTTAATGGGAATATTACTGCATGCTGTTTCAATTCATTTGGAATGCTGTTGTTTATGTTGTAATTAAACACACCTAATCACAGAACGTATGGGAAGGCCGGTCCCAGCGGACCCACCTGTCCCTTCTCAGCTGGCGAGTGCACCTGGCACCAGCAGGTTTGGTGCTCAGCCCGGGCTCCCCTCCTCCATTGGTCCTGTGCCACCTTCGGGTGGAAGCACTGCAGGGGATGGGGCTCATCCCCCCCGTGCAAGCATGGGCGGAGAAGGGCCATCTGTCACCCTTTGAAGGGTCCAGGCTGTGGTGTGTAGGGAGGTCCAGCATTCAGTCGCTGATCCACTACGCCAGCTCAAAGCGAGAGTGGCGCGTCTCACAGGTGAGCCTGCCCATCCTACGCAGCCCCCAGCACAGCCACCCTTGGGGCTGTGAAGGTGCAGTGGTGACTGCCCATGGGTGGGGATCTCAGTTCCACTGTTACCATCTGTGGGCTCATGGGCTTGCGATTTCCAAACATCCGTCCCCATCAATTGTGTTCATCCACCCCATGTGTCATACACCGCCCCTGTATGTGTCTTGTCTGTTTTGTCTGTTTACCTCCCCAACCTACCTCTCCAAATATACCTACTTCCTCAACCTCACTTTCCACTCTCACCTGAAAGAAAAAAAAAAAGAGCAATCTGTACCCACAAAAAATTACGCCCCATACATAGCTGCCCATTTCTCACACATGCCCGCTGGACATGTAAACCGATAATTATAATTGGCAGTACAACATACTTTGTTGTCCTCACCCCTCTCCCAGGGGTGGAAGGTTTCAAATTTCACTCCAAATTTATTGCATATCCACAGCTGTTGCTGGTAAAGAAATGGGCAGCTATGGACCTTCCCTACAGCCATCCTGCACACCACGAGCTTGTTTTCCTACTGTCTTTCCCTCTTTGTGCCCTATTTTTCACCACTTTCCTATCTCCCCATTTTCTTTTCTTTCAAAGAAATTAGCATGGGGGTTAGCGGGAGTAAGCACTTTTAAGCAGTAGTATTGCTATGCGTCGCGCAAACCCATGCAAACCCACTTACAACTGCTTAAATGTGCCTTAGTCACTCTATGTCAGGTCACTTGTTCTGCTCAGCAGCAAAATAAAATACCTCTGCCAGTCTCGAACCCCAGACCATTGACACAATAGACTGCATGAATTACCACTAAACCACAGCAGATATACAGTAACCTGGTGCTCAAATAAATATATCATGCATTTTAATGACTGAATGTAAAGGAAAAATAGGAAGGCCATAACACAAAGCTTGTTTTGTGGATCTTTACCAGCAGTTGTTGTGAAATGCATTACATGAGTTTGATATGAGAAGCAGCCATTCAAGCAGCAAATAAAGTTACAGAGGCACTTTACAACTCCCACACAGTATCATATCAGGACAAACAGTGGCAATCTGATTAGGGCAGAGGCCATACTACCCAACTGTGACTACTTAACAGGGATGTCCCTGATTGTGAAACTTATTTAAGCTGTGTCCCTCTGAATCCCTCTGAAAAGTACTGACGTAAGTCAGAAAGGTGGGGTATTACACAATGAATACTGACAATAATAACAGTAGACACCGCTTCTACTTCATAAAAGGAGTACGTATCCATATGCACTGCTTCACACAAGTCTAGACTTTTACTGTCTCTATTATGTGTAAGGTGTACTTCACATTTAACTACCTATCCCTGACTCCATGCAAAGATGTATCTGAGTGTTTCATAGGCCTGGCAGATGCACAAACACACAGGCATAGCAGCTATCCTTCTCTTACACACACTGCAAATAGCTGTGGTAGGACATCCACAAGCATATCCTTATGTAGGACTACAACACAGAAATACCAAAGGATGTAGCCATGTACTGGTAGCAACTGACTATAATAATGCCAGTGTACTAGTGATGAAAACACCTGTGAGTTGCACAGACAAAGAATAACAGTGTAACATTTGACTACCATCTGGATAGGTTCACATTTGGGAACAATGCAGACAGACCACTTGCCTTGATAAACCAACAGGTGCACACCAATCCTTTAAGTCCAGTAAGATAACATTTACACAATAATACATAATGCTCTCTGTATGTCAGCAACCCCCCCACACACTTTAAATAGACTTGTGTGTTTAGGGTCTACCAAGGATGTAGGTAGGCATACACAGTACTGGAATTGTCCAGTTGTCCTGTGAACCCTGTGCTAATGTCAACAATAAAACCACAAGCCCTGCAGAAGTGACTACATTAATATTCACAGTATAACAGTTCTCAAACAGTTCATGTGCCAAAAGAATACTTCTCAATAACTACGTTTGTATGGCAGTTAATTATATGAGTAGAAAAGAAACTGCATAGTCACATAAATGTTGTGTAAGCATTTGTAGGGATGAGTTAAACTCTACACTGATAGCTCTGTACTGCATGTGGCAACAGTCAGGCCTGAGTACAACATGTACATCACTGTCTATACCTCTAGCTTCAGATATAAGAAGTATACCAACCTTCTGACTTACACAACAGTGTCCACAGCAAACAAGCATGGGCCCCACTCTGGAAATCTGAAAGGGCTATGCCTACATACCTTAGCAATTTATAGCATTGGGTTGCTATGACAGTGAGTACTGTAATTACCACACAGCAGGTTGTATGCATTTACCAAATGCTGGGCACCAAATGGTGTAGAGGGCATCACATGCACATGGCCAGATACCTATAAAAGCAGATTGTACTTGCTATCCCCACATGCAATCATTACATTGCATGTGTCAGCAACTACTGACAAACTTTATTACTTAATAAAGAAACCTTACTTAAGTAAATATTATATTTACTCCTGTAAAACCGAAAAATATTAATTAAGAAAAAAAACGTAATTAATAACAAATAATAACAAATAAGTAAAAACAATTACTTAATAATTAAACAAAACCTTGAAAAGCATACACAGATGGACCTGACAGTGAGTAACAGGTATGTAACAGATATGTAGTTACCGGTAAGTAGTAGATGTTTATGAATAATACTGTACATACTCAGAAACAAGCATAAGTGGCAGCAGTAGGTATGTATGCAGTGATGCCATGCATAACTACTGCCATGGACAAATTAGTGTGTAGCTGTGTGCAGTGGGACATAATTGTGACATATGTATCTCAGCATTATATGTTGAACATCTGAACATGTTATCTATGGTCTGTACAGTACTGTGTATAATGGCAGTTTGGGGGAGTAGTGCAAACATCTATATAAACTTGGATGTGACAGAGTATGACATGCATGATAGTAACATAATTTGTAGCTTAGCATTGGCAACTGCTGTACCAGGCTAGTATAGTAATGTTAGCAGTTGCAGCTATATATACTCCCTGTACTATTACTGTATGCACATGTGACAACTGTCCATGTTGTAGCAAGGCCCAACAGGTCATCCATGAGGTGTACAGACTTACAACACTGTGGACCAAGTGTGTGTATGGCACACACATATGGAGAGATATGTATCTGTCTGATAAATTAGCATCTGAACATGTGCATAGAGCAAGGGCCATACTGCAACTTTGTGAAGGGTGGACAATTATATGTTGTTGCAGGTTGTCGTGCAGTTTCATATGTAGGTGGTAGTGTGTGGCAAACAAGACAGCATACAGTGCTGGCATATGACGTGGTGTTTAAACACCATGGGTATGAGTCCTCAGGTTTTAGTCTTCCAGATAGGGGGCCCTGCTGAAAGTACATGGGCTGAGACTGCCTTCCACGCATTCTGCACAAGACTGTGCAATATCATTACATAACTGCATCCCTCTCAACCTTTGCATAATTGATATTCCCACCATGAAAAGTGGACTGTATATGTGCCTATATGTATATCTATATGCACACCAGTGGATGTTCATATGTACGCCCAAGCTCAATGTTGTAAACATATTGTCATCCCTCTTGTTAAAAACCCTGTACCCATGAACTACCACATAGGTGGTAGTCTACTCAACACCTTAAGTGTGATGAGAGACTACGGGACAAAGGTGGACAGTAGTGTCCCTATTGATAATCACAGTGCCACACTAGTCATGTAAACTGAGTATGGTCCACATGTCATCAGAAAAGGTGTGTCATCCATGGAATAAGAGGTCAGTGTTCCACTGTACTCATCAGTCATAACACCCATCATAGAGTACATTGGGCCTTTCGGTATGTACCTCGGAAGACATCCACAGCCATAGTAGACGCCAGACACATACCTCACAAAGAGTATTACCAGACTCAAACAGATGCCCTATGCAGACTGTCTTACAAAACCACAGCTACACTGTGTCACATACCGCCTACCCAGAGGCAACCTCTGCCTAACATACAAAGCTATGCCAAACCCACAGGTGTTGGACATGCCCCATACAAACTACACACTGTACTGATCTAAACCCAGTAACGTGAAAGAGCAGAACATGCTGGAGTGGTACATTATCATCTCAGGCATATACCATACTCTGGAACTAACCACCTATCAATAGCAAATGAAGGTCCTCATTAGCAGTTGTCATGAATAATCATGATGAGTGGGTGTGAGATAGGAAACACAACCCGGGAGTCACCACTGTGGCTCTGCATGACAGGGGCAAATGAACCTACATTACATGGGTGTGGAAGGGCAGGGTACCATATGGCTAGGCTTCCATAAGTCCTACGGATAATAGCCTATTAGCTACCTAGGACCTGATACACACATGCATGTACTTGCTATGTGAGGTTGACTGGGTGTGATGGTGAATGTGTAGGCGAATGTGTCAAAGTTGTGTATATGTGTCATAGCCTAGTGGGAAACCATGTATATCATGGAATGTAGTGTTGTAGCTCAAATCCCAGCAAAGGATATGTACGCTATCGCTAGGCAGGAAAATCAGTAAGGCATACGGTGTGACGTAATCCCATGGTGTTGACCAGAGTGTGCCATTGTAGGCTTAAGCAGTACATGTATGCTTATTGATTGGTAACACTAGTGAATACAAACCCTGTATGAACAGTAGTACTACCTGAAGCTGTAGGCCTAAACAGCACAGTATGGTTTATATCCACATTGCTTGGACACACTGTTTTTGTGTGTTACCTGTCGCATATCGTCTACTCAGAGGCGATCTCTGCTTAACATACAAGGCCATGTCAAACCCAGAGCTGTTGGACACACATACAAAGAAATCCCAATCCCTCAGTGCTACATGCTCCAGGGATCTAAACCTTGTCATCACAATAAACAAAACATGCTGGAGGGATAGGTTCCTGACCCAGAGACTCCCCAGACTCTGGAATAGATTGCCCATACATGTCAGCAAGCCTCTCTTTGGACCTCTTCTTCAAAAGGAACCTTGACGACTGGATGGGAGAGAAACCCACCCCCATCCGTCACGCCCCTCGCCCTGCTCAGGGGGTCAGAGGGAAGGAAAAAGTAAATAAAAATTGTTAAAAGCCAGGCTAATGTATAGGCCCTAGGGCGCCTAGGCTACCAACCTATGACCCCACTACCTATGAACCTATGAACCTATGAACCTGTAGTCCTCACAAATTACAAACCTCAGGCATGAGGTTTTGTATGTGCTGACACACAGTACTGTATGTTACATAGGTAAAACTGATCTGGGTTGCCATACCTATGTGTCCTGTAGGTATGTCTGATGTGTGTGTGGGTATGCCTGTAACATGGCCTTGGTGGTATGTGTGTCACAGGATATATGTGCATATCTGGCAACATGTGTAGTGTATTACAGCAGTATGCCACCTATAGTGATGAATGTGCACATTTGTTACTGAGGAGTTTGCTATCAACAAGTAGCGTGGTGTACTGATAGTACTGAAACTGTACTGAAACTGTACTTAACATTCATTTCAATGGATGACAAATGTCTGCATGCATTAGCTTCATACACACCCGCTGTGGCTAGGTGGTGCATTGTGTCACATAGAGTGTGCCATGTACTGTTGTATAGTCTTACATACTGGTTCCACTTTGTTGCTGTGCAGAACATGTTTTTGAATATAGTATGTGCCAGGCACTGTCAGGCGGTGGGCTGAGCAGTCCTATGTGGTATTAAAGGTGTGTATCTACTGACAGCCAATAGGTTGTTATATATGGCATTTCATTGATGTCTGTACCTTAGCATGTTAAGTGTGCCATATGACTTGCTCACAATTACTGTTTTATTGTCTTGCAGGAATATGTCTCACAACAGGAAGCCTGCCTATTCCCCTGAGGAAGAGGAAGTCATCTTTGATGCCCTGGTACTGCATTACAACCTGCTGTTCTCCAGATCTAGCCAGGACCAGCATGGACACACTGCACTGTGGCAGGATGTTGTCCGTCGGGTGAATGATGTAGGCATGCATAACCGGACTTATGAGCAGGTACGCCATCACTGCAGTGATTTAATCAGACATGTCCGGCAGCATGCCTCCGATGTCCACAGACAACAGCTTGCCACAGGTGGTGGTGCATCAACACATCCCCCTCACCAGAGTGGAAGAGCTGCTCCTCAGTGTGGTGGCTCCTGGACAATCAGTACAACAGACATGCGTCATCATGGAGGCCGGAGTCATCCAGCATGTAGATACAGAGCGTGCAGGTAACATGGCATATCTGTAGACTACTGTTAGATCAATTGTTAGAACATGCATTTATCAGATGTGTACTGTGTATTCAGAAGATGCGGAGCCCGGTGTCATGAAATACTGATAATTTGGAACATAATTTGTATGCCTGTGACTATCACCTCTTGTGCTACTGTAGGATTGCAAACACACAGCAGCAATGCCATAGTTGTTGACACTGACAAACTGTCTCATATCCTTGTAGGTCCCTCTGGTGTGATAGCAAGACAGCACACCCATGCTGGTGAGTGTTCTACATTTAATATAGCATATAACATGTACATGTCATAGGAGACCTGTAGGCCATATACACATGTAAAACACCTACACATAATGCATGCTCTGCATGTTCTCTGTGGGACTATGCACATCCCAGTAACATGAGTATCCACCTCAAACACATGCAATACACAGAGCATCCCAACCAATTGTGGTACACTGTAGTGGACATTGTATAGGCAGAGTCAATACACATGCACAAAACATACACCACTTTGTCATATGCAGTTAGTGTTAATTTGATACACATGGCGTATGTAGACACCTGCTGTAAGGTCATACTCCAGTATCCCAAATGTCAACAACACAGCACACATACTATACCTAGGGGTAGAGGATTCTCATGGGGGGTGTGACACACTTCAACACACAACACATTCATGTGAGGCAATGCTCCCTATTGAACACCTTACATACCCATGTACCAACTGGCTGTGAAATGGTTAATGTAGCCAAAGTGGTGCAGGTCAGGTACAGCAAGATAGTTGCCAATGTGACATACATTAGTGGCCTTGAGTGACTACATGATGCTGCCTGATGATGGCTCATGGTACAACACTACATCCAGTTACAGTAACTACAGTACTACACATAGCATTCATTGCTATACAACTGACAGTTGTGTGCATCCGGCCATGGTATTTATACCTATGAGTGATGGTGCACAGGACATTGGAAAGCGTTCCAGACTTGCACAGCAATGTTGTGTCTATGTACACGTTGTGTTCCAGGGTGAGGCCAATCATTGAACAACACACATGCATCAAAGACATGTGTACTGTTATCAACAAGGACTCTCCACACTCGCACTGCATGCTGTTGAGCAACGCACATCCTGCATGCTGATACGTGTGATGGGACTCTTTGGCTTGTGATACTGTACTGCACCATCAACCACTAATGGACATGTTCTGTACTGCTGTTGGTGTGTGTGTGTGTGTGTGTGTGTCAACTTGACTGAGTAGTGTATGTGTGCATGTGTTCATGTGTGCGTGTCCATGTGTGCATGTGTTCATGTGTGCATGTGTTCATGTGTGCATGTGTGCATGTGTGCATGTGTGCATGTGTGCATGTGTTCATGTGTGCATGTGCGCTAACATCCTGTACAGATTGTGAAGTGTGTTTCCTGTCTTCCTCTCACAGGTGCTGAGGTATTGGATGAGTGCAGCAAGGAACCTGAGGTCACTGCCACAAATAGTGGGCATGATAATACATGTGTAGTGGCACAGGCAGGTTTGTCAGGGTCTGTCATTGGTCCGCCAATCGACTACACAGCTGTCCACCACATCTATGCACACATTCATACTGCAGATACATCTCTCAACACCAATGGCCTTAGCGGAGGAACAGCATACAGCAGGCACCGACCAGGATAGTGTGGTATCTATGGCATGCAACCCCACACAGCAGCCATACCCAGACACCTGGAATGGTACCACATAGGCATATGTCCAGGGGTGCTCGTGGGAGCACTGCTGGTCATAATGCCCCTGGCAGACGTGCCCCCACAGGTCTCACAACCTCAGCCATGTTCCGGTCTGTAATGCAGGCACAGGCACGTATGGAATGGTACACCAGGCAGGGACTAAGGGTGCAGAGGGCTCACAATACCTCTATCAATGACAGTATCCATGACCTTGCCGGTGCCATCCGTAATTACATCGAGGTCATTGATAGACGTTGGGGGGAGACACTAGATGTCCTCCACAATGTAATGTCCATGTGCCAGAACAGTGCAGGATGGCTGAGACATCGATGTGGACGTATGCCAGCAACATCATCAGCTGGCACTCATCGCGGATGACACACAAGTCCCAGCCACTCCCGTAGTGGCAGTACCAGCCCCAGCAATGTTGGAGCTGGGCTGTCAATAGACCATCCTAGATGACCACGTGCACGTGGCTCTGGCCAGTCCCAGCAGGGACATGGGTCCAGTCGACATCCCTCTGCCTCTGACAATAGTACCCAGTCTGGCTTGGTACCCGATACTGTCCGTGGCACCCCTGGCAGGCACAGGTACTGTGTCCATGGCCAGAGACAGTGAGCTGTACAGCCTGGCAGGTACAGTCCATGGCTGTCCTACAATCACCCGTATGTGGCAGCCACAAGGTGGAACTGTGTGCATGCAGACACACACACATAAACCAAACACCTAGGGCTAACACATACACACACACATTACACCAACATTGACCCATACTGTACTGTTGTCCCTCACACACACACACACACACACACACACACACACACACACACACACACACACACACACACACACATGTCGATTGGATGGGTCATTGTCGGGCTTTGGCAAACCAATAACACACCCTGTGCATATGATGAAACTGTGCCACCTCCTGTCATCTGTGACAATGATGCAGGAACAGGCTTACATGGTGCTGATGCACAGGGTGACCTAATAGCAGTGTAGCAATGTTAGCATGTTGTCAACAGCACAGTGTACTGATATCCTTGTAGGTATATTTGAGCAGCCATGATGCATTAAAGCTATGATTATCAATGTAGTATTGTTTACACCAGTGTTAATTCCAGTACTGTATTGTCCGCCCATGTACCACTTGGCTGATGTATGCGGTACTGGCAGCATGTGTTGGTGAGTGAATGGTACGTGTGTGATGTGTGCAGTACAGATTTGCAGGTGTACATTTGTGAACATGGTGGAGGTGCACCATCTGCATGTATGCGCATAGTGGACACATGGGAAGGGTGACATGCCCTGTATTACACAGTGTTAACACTTCATATTTCCTATTGGTGGCCAGTATGCATTTTACTACACATATGTTACGACTTGGGTACACATGTGTTTATGACATGGTTTGACACTATGCTGTGGGAGATACTGTTTATATCGGTCATTGTTTTGCATACTGGTAGTATACATAACCTCAACAGTCTGACTTTACCCAATCGTTAGCTGATGTCTTGACAACTGACATACAGATGTAGGATACACAGTAGCATTTGAGTCCTTCCAGTACTATACTATACCAGTAACCAGTGGTATTGGCCAACACACATTCCTGGGACCACTCCTGTTTGGCATGTAGACATCCCAGGTACAAGCATACACACTAGGGATATCTCCGTCCAGATCTTGTAATGCATACAGTGGCCTACAATGCATTCTCCAGATGAGACACATCCTCCACAAGGGTATCATACAGAAATATACCTGTTGTCCAACACATGCTGTAAAGCTATAAGCCAACTATAGCATAGTCATCCACATTTACAATACATAGTATCCTGACAGTACCACATTGTTAGTAACCCACAACATGTAGCAGGGGTACCAATGTGTACATACAGCCACATGTTATGTCATCTGTCCTTTGGTATTCACATTTCCAAAGGTATGCTGATGTCCCTCAGTGAATCACATAAGCATGAAGGGGTCTGTATGCATATCCACGGAGGTGTACACCTGTAATGAATGGCCATTATTGACAGACTGTGTTGTGTTTGAACATCTGACATATACCCCAGGCATGAACCCTCATTCACACTATTCTATAGAAACTGTCATGGGTATGTGTGACACAGATGACCTAAGCCACAGATCACTACAGTGCCTGGCCTTGACACATGCATACATATGTGACCTAAGGTCTGAGAAGCAGCAGCACAGACTGTCAATGGTAACAGATGTATTAGTGTAGAAAGCAGGCTTCACACTTATGAACTCATTAAGGTCACATGTACATATATGTATTTGCCACACAGATAACAATTGAGGTCACGTGTACATATATGTATGTGCCACACAGATACCGGAAGTGTGCAATGCACATACTGTTGTTTTACTGATATGTCATACAGTTGTAAAAGCAAAACCCACAACACATTAACCAATAGTGTCACACACACACTCAGCAATTGCAGGATTCAAACCCCTACCTAACTATGTTGTGATATTAGAGAGATCCGCAGGAACACAATGTGCTATAGGCTTTACCGGAAGCTTTCATTTCCACTGCTGTATTTCTGGGATACTGACATCATCAGACATGCCAAAGAGGAGATTACCTCTTTGAATGTGTTTTCACAGACTCCGAAAGGGCACTCCTCTCAAAGGAAATCACACACACGCATACACCCCCCCCACACACACACACTCAGCGATTGCAGGATTTAAACCCCTACCTAACTATGTTATGATACTACAGAGATACGCATTAACACGACGCGATATATGCTTTACTGGGTGTTTTCTTTTCTCCTGCCTTAGACTTGCCAAAGAAGAATCTATATACACACACACACACCAATTGCAGGATTCAAACCCCTACCTAACTATGCTATGATACTACAGAGGTACGCATTAACATGACACACTATATGTTTTACTGAGTGTTTTATTTTCTCTTGCTATATTTGTAGGATGCTGACATCATCAGACTGGACATGGTAATGTGCGTGCACTTTGTTTTATGCAGTCCCAGGAATGAACCATGTGGGTCAGCAGGTGTTAACAGCTTGAACAGGACTCCACAATTCTTAGCTTGTGTGATCTCTCTGTGGACAAATTTCCATTCCTTCATATGACACTACATATTTATGCACAGGTTGTTGAATTTGTGAATACAACATGTGTCTGTGATGTTGATAAAGGGCTACTCAGAGTCTATGTGGGATGTGTGTAGCTCCCTTTAGTGATGTGTGTTCTGGGTTGCTGCCTTGCAAACAGTCTAGCAGGTTTGGGAACCATGATCTGCCCATGATCATACCACAGTTGGTAGGGCTGTGTGTTTGTCGGCTTCCAATAGCTCTGTTTATGACTTCAATCATGATGGACTCAAAGGCCTTGCAGATCAGACGTCATAGGCTTATAGGACTATAGTTCCCATTCTGTTGTGCACCAACACTTGTGGGGTGTGCCATATGTTGCTGTAACACATTCAACAGTTTCAGATCCTGTAGAGAGGGTGTGGCTCAACAGACTGTTCAGGTGCAGGGTCTGTTTGTTCTGTAGTTCACTTATGACACATATGGGGAAACAATGTCATCCAATTGCTGCCATGTTTTCCGCTTTGGAAGGAGCTGTTTACCCATTCTACATGTGATATCTCCTGGTATGATGATAGGGACATTTGTCAGTGGGAGGTGGGTATGTATGTATGGGCCTGTCTGACAGGATGTCGGCATTGTCAGTCAGGTACAGTTGGCCCTGACTCAGGACATATATGTGTGTACAGTGCTGTGTATGACATAGCTGAAGGAAGTGTTGTGGTTCTGTCTGGACTCCTTCGCAGATAATCTTTCAAACACACCAACATACCTGAGCACTAAACCCCTGTTATACTCTTTTACACACTTAACACCCTACTGATCCCTTTTGATCAGTCAACAGAGAGTATGCCATCATAATATCCTGGCATGTCCAATGGTTCATTTCGCGTGTACTCTCCAGTCCAGCTGGTGAATATGGGACTTTTGAGGCAATGTTACAGCTGCCTTATGTACACAGACAACCCTCACCTCCTCCCAACAAACTCAGATATATGTGGGAGATGCAACTATATAGACAAATGGGAGGCTGAGCTCTCTCGACCCATGACTGGCACAGTCTATCAGGTGGTGAAGGTAACCACACACACCACAACTCCGTCACACATAGACCTATAGCGATAGCAAACAAACTACATTACCACACAATTACATACTCAGAGGCTCTACATAATATCTGCCTAAGCAGCAGAGACCTCCTAAGCAGACACCCAGACAACTGCTACCGCACAACATTACCCACATATCACATGGTTCACAAAGTCAATGTGCCACACAGTCACTGCCCTTAGGGGTAAAAACACACCTAATACACTTGTAATAGATGACTCTATTGTCAGACACACTGACGTCACATTCACCAGGCTGAACAAGGAGAAGGACACTTTGCGCTGTCTGTCAGGTGGCAGGTTCTGCCACATTAAACATGCACTCAGGTCACTCCAAAGCAAGTACAAATATGGCTACATCATTGTCCATGCTGGTGTGACTTACCTCAGACGTTCCTCCCTGGACTACATGACAAGGGACATAGAGGAGCTCTGTGATCATGTAACCCAGGCCAGTATGATCTGTTCTTGTGTTGCATCTTACCCTCACCAAGAATGATGGCACAGTATACAGACAAGCTGATCAATTGTAACAGTTGGCTAACATATTGGTGTCATTCAAAGGGGATCCAGTGTCTGTCAGCCTGGGATGACATGCTCAACATGCCATGTAGCTTTGCTATGGGCAGCTTGCACCTGTCATCCCCTGGACTTTCAAATTCTGGCTAAAGCTGTTGCCACCCCCACAGTGCCTTTTTTGGGCAAGGCTCAAATGACAAACACACCTGCATGGACATTACAAGGTAAAAGAAAGTACTGGTAATGCTGCTCGACACCAGATGTCTAGACCCCGGAATGCACGCACTCCAGACTCTCCTCAGTATGGTGAATGTCGATATCTGTGCAGTAACAGATGCCTGGTTCAGGCTCCCAAATGCACACCAGTACTAACAGGTTATACTTCATACCATGCTTTTCAGCCACAAGACTCGGACCGACCAACAACTTTAGGGGGAGTATCCGTATACATCACAGATGCACACACCTCCAGGTTAGTAGCACTGCAGGAAGCATCAAAGACCATACATGTGCAACTAATAGTGGGAAAAACTGCGTTTCAGTTTGTAGCCTGCTACAGACCACCTTCTTGAACTCTGGAACCCCACTCAGCTTTCCTGGGAACACTGGAGGATATGACGGTCTCTACAAACACCATTATATGGGGTGACTTCAACTTCAGAAACATTGACTGGGAATACTACTCAAGCCACAACACCCTCGCCCAACGGTTGCTGGAATTTCTAAACACAAATGCTATGTCACAACTGGGCACCACATCCACATGAGGGAAAAACATATTGGACCTGATCATCACCAACATGGGGACTCCATGTTCCACACCAGAGGTATGCCCCTCATTGGTAAGGTCAGACCATACATTTATCTCACTGGACATCCATATCCCGTCCCCATCCCCATCCTAGGTTCTCTCTGTGAAGTACTTACCAACAGCAAATGTCACACTCCTCTAAACCAAGGTGGTATCCTTCAGAGACCATGGGACAGAGGTAAGTATGGCTCAGACCGCTGAATCCTTTACAAACACATTCTATTGACACCTACTGGAATGCATGGATCGTGCTATCCCAAATAAGAACAAGACTCACTCCTCCAAAGGCAGGGAACCTGTCTGGAGGACCACGGCCATAAATAAGCTATACAACAAAAGGAGGGGGCTACTGCATGATAGAGCACAATCCCAATAAGGGAAGGCATCTCTGATTAGTACTAGCAAGAAGCTACGTTCACTCATGAATTCATCTAAGACCCACTTTGAAAGGTAAATTGCACCACACACTGAGAACAATCACAAGGCCTTCTTTAGTTATGTCATGACCCTGGGTGCCAACTCCCAGATATGCTGTGTGTTACTGCGAAATGACAATACATACACTGAACCCACAGACATTGCCATCATCCTGGCAAACATGTTCAGTGCAAATGTCACCCCCCATCGCCCCTAATGAGCAAATGTCCATCCCAAAAGAGTGTAGCCTCCCTGACATCACAGATGATCAGGTGAGTGCTGCCCTCTCCAAGGCAGACAACACAGCATCAATGGGACTGGACGGTGTCCCGGCCTGCATCTTACACAAGCTTCATGACGAACGTAACCCTCACATGAAGTCACTGTTCAATATCAGACTTACTACAGGATATGTACCCAAGGAATGGCATACAGCAACAGTGGTCCCGCTCCACAAAGGTGGTGCCACAACAGACCTCGGACACTATTGCCCTATAAGCCTATCTAGCCTGGTCTGCAAAGCTATGGAGCGTATCATCATAGTACTCATACACACAGACATCGGGAACCTACAGGCACTGGATCCTATGCAATTCAGATTTG
The DNA here is from genome assembly GCF_019279795.1 of Protopterus annectens. Lineage (NCBI taxonomy): Eukaryota > Metazoa > Chordata > Ceratodontiformes > Protopteridae > Protopterus > Protopterus annectens. The sequence continues at coordinate 826,356,092 of NC_056745.1, read as the reverse complement.
TTGTGGGCAGATCTTGCCTCTTGAACATGGTCGACTTCTTTAAACAGTTACCAGGTCCATAGACGTCGGGAAGGTAGTCCACACAGCCTACCTGGACCTCGCATACACCTTCACAACAATACCCCACTTGGGCATCATACATAAGCTCACCAGCTTAGATATCGACACATATGTCACAAGATGGATTGCTAAGTGGATCAGGGATTGCACCCACATGGTATGTATTGCAGGTGACATGTCTAACTCTACACCAGTTACATGTGGCATCCCACAAGGCTCAGTCCCGGGAACTGTCTTGTTCAGTATATATTCTCTGACATACAGGCTAACACAGGAGGAATATGGCTGACCATGTTCGCAGATGACTGCAAACTGTGTGCCATATTTTACTCTCCAGCTGGCACAGGCATCCTCCAAAAGGGTCTCACAGAGATGGATAACTGGTGCCAGAGCCATGGCCTACAGCTGGATGCCATTAAATGCATAGTCATCCCCTTTGGGAATCACATAGTGCCCACACATTACCACATAGGTGTTAATACATTAAGTATGGTAGAAGTCGTTAGGGATATGGGGACATGAGTAGTTTGTAATCTTGCCTTTGACAATCGCATTGCCATAGTGGTTAGACAGACATTCTATATACCCTCCCTATCCCAACAGGTTTCACATCTAGATCAAGTAAAGTCATTGTGTCCCTGTACTCATGAGGCCCATGATTGGATACAATGCCCCATTTGGGATGTACCTTACCCGACACCTGCAGCAACTCTATTGGCCACAAAAGTACCTCACCAACTAGATCTAGGGACTCACACAGATGCCCTGTGCAGTTCGGCTAAAGTAACTCCAGCTCTACTCAGTCGCTTACCACCTACTTGGATGCGATCTGTGCCTGTTGTTTACAGCCATGTCCAACACAGAATTAATGGACATGCTCCACCTCAGGATATCCGGATCCCTTAGAGCTACATGCTCCAGGGACTTACACCTCAGCACAGATATTTATAGGACATGCTGGAGGGACGCATTTCTATCCCAGACACTCTCCTCGCTCTGGAATGGGATCCCAGTCCCACATAGGCTGAGCCCCCCACTGACCCCCTACAGGAGACATATTGATGAGTGGATGGGTGATCGTATGTTTACCCCTGGAATCTCTTCTGGGTCCCTGCTGGACAGAGGCACAATAAAGCAAACGTAAAAGGCCTATCTTGTGTGACCTACTATTCACAGGCACAGTCTACTAATCTAACAGGGCTGCAAAAGCCAAACACACTCTGGCTAGGCTTATACATGCCCTAGGGCAGATAGGCTAGCATCAACCTATGCACCTATGGTAATGTTCGGGATGCACATTGTTTATTGATGATACTGATTGCAGGTTTTTTCTCTTCTTTGCTTTCACACTTTCTACGAACAACCTAAGTATCTGCAGAACATATTTTATTATGACAGGGTTCCAATATATTATATATGTGTCTGTTGTCATATAACTGTGTGCACATGGCAGATTGGTGAATACTGAGAGGTTCCTGTGTTAACACATGCAACTGCGGAATATGTGTGGCCCACTGCTATACTCAGACATGGCCTAAGTGTGTGAGCATGCCCAGTCTGTCCTTTCAGTGTTTTGTTGCCTGACATTTGCCTCATTTATTCAAGTGTGTGAGCATGCCCAGTGTGACCTTTCAGTATGTTGCTGTCTGAAGTCCACTAGATTTGTTGATGTGTGTGAACATGACCAATATTAACAATTATACTATATGTGTGTTGAAAATCAGGTTCTATTCTTACTGCAGGGCTCACCTTTGTGTCATATCTCGACAGGGATTATGCTGTGCCCGCAGGGTTTCCATGAGATATGTTGCATAGACTTATCAACATTTTTTCATACAGGCTGACCACTGAAATACTGTCATGGTTTAGTGGTTCAGTAGTATGACTGTAGTGCACAGTATCCTGGGTTCGAGGCCTGTCACTGCTTTATATTTTCATACTGAGCAGACCAGACTGCTTAAGGGCCAGTAGAGCAAATATGAGCATGTTGGCTTTTGTTCATTTATGCCCAATGTAGACCAGGCTTGTCCAACATCGCTCAACGTTAACCAACATTACAGAACATTGCCCAATATTGCTCAACATTGACCACAGTTATGCTAGTGTTAGTGTGTGCAATTGCTTTACATATATTAAATGGTGGTGAAAGCTGTTTAGCACTGCTTTATATTGCTTAACACATGGCAATCATGCCTCAGGTAGTGCTGCAGGGCTGCCTATGTTGGATGCACATACTGCACTCCCTATACATGTTTGGAAACAGGTAGTGTCAAGTTAGGCATCCCTTTTACTATTTGTGCGAGTCAGAGAGAGGTATCGTTTCCAGGGTTCCTACTGAGCCAGTGTATGTGCTATGCGTTGCCTCTTTGCCAAGGCCAAAGCATACTGGGCATGCCTCCTTCTACCTACTGGGACAGGCTCAGGTTGTTCCTCCTCCGAGTCACTGTCTGCCTGTGATGGCCTTGGCAATGGTAGGGGGCTGTTTGGCCCAGGCCTATGCTGCTCCTGCTGCAGCTGTTTTCACAGGATCATATTATGTTGCATGGCACATACCATGACAATTTGGGTACATGTAGTTGGTGAGTACTGCAAGGCTCCACCAGATGTGTCCAGGCACCGGAACCATGACTTGTGCAGGCCGAACACATGCTCGATTACATTTCGTGTTTGTGCGTGTGCCTCATTATGGCATTCCTGTTCAGGTGTGTGTGCGTTTCTGATGGGTGTCATCAGCCATGGCTCCAGTACATAGCCAGCATCCCCCACTAGGTGACCATGAGGGATGTCCCCAATGGCAAATGTCTGGTACAGCTGCGTCAGATGCCAGATATGGGAATCATGGTAGCTTCCAGGGCAGCCAGCAAACACATTCAGTATTATGCCCTGGGCATCACACACAACCTGGCAGTTGATGGAGGGGAAACCCTTGCGGTTGAAGTAGACCCTACCCTGCTCACCGGCTGGTGCTTTGATGCGTATGTGCGTGCAGTCTATTGCACCCACTACCTCAGGGTATTCTGCTATTTGCTGGAAGAGATGCATACTGCTGGCCAATACCTCACGGGAATTGGGGAAATATACATGATCACCGACATGTGCTGACATGGCATCCAGGAACTGGTGCAGTACCCTGGATGCTGATGCCTGTGATATCCCCATCATATCACCAGTTGGTCTCTGGAAGGTACCTGTTGCTAATATTCTTAGGCCAACACATACCTTGGTTTCCACTGGGATGGGTTCCCCTTTGTTGGTTCTGTGTGTGAGGCATGGCCTGCACAGCTCAACAATTTGCTGCAAGAGGTCTCTGTCCACTTTATAGCACTCCACTATCTCCAGCTCATGTAGCCCCTGGTAAGTTACCCTGGGCCTGTACACTCTTCTCCGTCTCCTCACTGTGGGTTGTCCAGCAGCATTCGCATTGTCACCACCCTCAACATGTTGCATATGTTGCCTGATAACAGCAATGGCAGCCCCTAACATTTTTTTGTCTCAATAAAGGTTTTTCAGTTTTCACTTCTATTAGCTTACTGCAGTGTTGCAGTGTCTCTTGAGAGAAACATAGTGGAATGTTGTTTGCAGAGTTTTAAGTGCTGGGCTGGGCTGGGCTAGTGTACTGCCTGTGTAATTGCCTGATTCTGATTGTTTTCACCTGCTAGCTCTGCTAGTACTCCCTGGTTAACTTCCTACTATTTGTTGTGCTTCCTTTTCCCTTTCTGTTTCCTCAGGGGGGCAGCGCCCCGCACACAAGTGCAAACACATGCACACCGGCCCACACGCATGCACTCATGCTTACACTAATTAAAATTTGCTTATTCTTGCTAAAACGCATGCACACCAGTGCAAACACGCTTACACAACTTTAAACAACCTTAGACATGCTTACTCCAGCTTAAACATGTGCACACAGGCGTACACGCGTGCACACAGTCTTACTCAGATGTACAGGCATGCACCCGTGCGCAAACACATTGCAAGCACATCTACAAGAAACTTTAGTGTTATCCACGGCATACACCTTCAATTTCTTGCCTTTACCTAGCCTACCTGTTGACACACCTCTTCCACTGATGTGTAAATGACAGCTGACACATGCCACTCTGCTCCAATGAGCTTCACTTCTTTCATAAATACCCCCCTCGTGATGTCACCTATCTTTTACTCTGTTACTCCCCTTATCCTACTCCTACACTCCACTGACTGTGCTCATTTCCTATGTATACTTGCGATTCACTATCCTAACCCTCATTTGCATGGGATTGCCTACTAATGCATTAGTTACTTCTCTTAGACTGAGCTTCACCCCCTTAGCAACCTCTACTCGGTAGCCATGTTGTCTTCAGCCTGCCATTCCCTTGCATTGTAAATTAAGAATTACAATAAAATCCACATTTGTGGATTTTAATTATTGGTTTTCTGGTTTTTAGAGCGCAGCAGGTTTGCGCGGCGCTGCGCTATGCTTAAACACTGGAGATCGGGATAAATAAAAAAATATTTTATTTTTATTTTGCATCAGTGAACATTGCCAATGGCCATATTTTTAGCCATTGGCATGCTTCCTCAACTAGATGCATCCTTTTTCTGGAGCTGTCATGGCTCCGTTTCGCTATTTGCAGAACCGTACTCAGTTGTCAACTGAGTACATTTCTGCAAATAACACTACTCTTACTCGGACTGGTTCGGGTTTCCTGGATTGCAAATTTACCTCACTTGCATAGCTTTTGCCTGCAATTGAGGTAATTTGCATATCCAAGCCCTGTCTGTGTAGGACTCATTTTGGGAGCTCTGTTGTACACCCCTACCGGCTGTTCCTGGATCGCTCGGCGGACATGTTGGCTGCATGGAGTCTTACTCTACTCTTAGACTCCGTGCAAGCCTTTGTGAATCCAGCCCCTAGTCTTATCTGCAGGCTGAATATGTTAATTAATTGTTTTGTTATAATGAATGAAGCCATTTAAGTAACAGAAGGTGTAACATAGCCAGTGAAGTGTAATATATGGGCTGATGTTTGTTTAATGTTTCCTTTACTCTTCTTAGACATACCTTACTGAAAAGAAAACAAGGTCTGGCCAGTAGAGTATTACAAGGATGCACACAAGCAGCTATTGCTGGGTGGGGGTGGGAGTGTGATGAGACCATTATGATTTTTCTACCTCCATTATATGCGCTTTCATTAGCTTGTATTATTTGGTCCCCACAAGAAATCTACATTGGAATAATTCTGGGATTTTTAATGACCATACTCCATTGTACTAATCACTGCTTCTCTGCACTAGGTCCAAAACTCAGAAAACATTTCCCCATAAATAAAAAGCACCTGATCTTAATTTAGGACTCAGCTAGGGGCCCTCCTCTTCTCATCAGCCAAATGCCAATGCCCCTTATCCAGACATAACACCTAACCTGAGCTACTTAACTCCCTTTTTCTCCTGCTAGTAAAACATTACTGTCTTTGTCATATGGCTCATTATATTGCACTAATCTACATTTCTCACTCTCTGATTTAATCTTTTGCTTAACATAACTTCTCCTTCTGACTACTCACAAATTCTGTCTGGCATCCTTCATGCTAGTCAACTATCCTATTATTCACACTTAGACAATGCACAGTTATAATTATTACCCAGGTAACTCAATTTTTAAATGAAACTTGTTTTATTGTAAATAATGAATATTACATATGGAAATACTCTGTATCTATTAGCTGATACTGTTATTTTACCGATATGTATGTTCATTATAGTCTTTGTTATCTCTCACTGAATGTAATTCTGGCTTTCTTTGCATTCCTGGGATGAGACTTTAAATGGTCACATGATCAGTGCTCTACCCTGGTAAACAAATTTTAAATAAATAAATAAATACACCTTTCATAAGATTTATGGAGGTCCATTAGATAGTATTATGAAACAAGAAACTTGGAGTCGCAGTAAATAAAATATAACCTCTATATCATACTTAAAAATAATGGAAGAAAACATTTACCAAAGCTCTAGTTATTTTGAAGTATGTAGTAAAGAATATGGTCTGGATTCTGTAAAGCTCATGGAATCCAGTACATTACAACAATATCAACACAAAACATGTGGATAACATTGTAATATGCTAACATACAACAAGAAACTCAGAATACTTTAGTGCACAAAGGAGCATTCTAGAAAGGTGCAAGTAATCTGTAATTACAAGAGATGTTTGTCCAATAATGTTGTCCATTACCAGACAAATGGAAAGATGATCATGATTCAAGAATCCTGTTAGCAATATAACAAAATCTGTACATTAAGGTTACGGACAACTATGGAATATAACTGGCTCCATTGTGATAACCAAAAAAAAAACCCATAAAAAATGCCAAGTATCCCAAAGTAAGCTGCATGGCATTCATAATATAAATATTCATATATCTTCACATCACTAATTAAACTAAACCCAGAGACAACTATGGATATCTAGATAGTACATGTACCATTAAAATATATCTGCTTGGACTTATGGATTCTGACAGAATCCTTGAATTTCATAATAAAAAAATTAAAAGCGAAGGGCAAGCTCTGCCACATGACCATAGCTAACAGTATCTACTAATGGGTTTGGGACTTGTGTGGTGAGAACAAGTAACACACACCCAAGGAAAGTAGGAGATAGAAAAGAAGATGTGGGGTATGGGTGAAGAAGGAGGACAAACAAGTAGGATGTTGGAATAGGAAAACATGGAGGAAAGTCAGAGGGGCATGGGCAATTTTTTTTTTTTTGTGGGAATAGGCCCCATTTTTTCTGTTTTATTAAAGAATGTTGGAAAAAAGAAAGCCCACGGAGATAGGAGGTGAAGTTAATCACAACAGGTATACCCAAAGAACAAATAGTACACAAGACAAACAAAGGTTGGAAAAAACAGTAAGGATAAGTTACACAAACAGCACACTGTGCAACATACGGAATGGGAAATTAACAAACAGGGTGGGTGATGCATACCAACCATGGTAAAATGCAGAAAAACAAATGCACCTACACACTACCACATTACCACATGTTGCAAAGTGTGGGGCAGTCATACCTGGATGTGTATGACCAATGGTAAATGTGTGTTGTAGGGTAATAAAAAAGGAATACAGTAACAATTGAATAAATGCATACATATCAAAATAGTCTGTCAGTACTGCAGGTGGGTGTAAGCCAACATCACAGATGAACAAATTCAGGTTTGAGTTGGCAGATAACACCAGAGAAAAGAACCAAACCTATGACCAGGCATGTAAGAGGCAACTGACCAAGCAAAGTGCCAAACAGAAGTACTGCAGAAGAGCAACAAAGGCAGCTGCATACACAAGTTGGTGTACACTACTAAAACAAATGTATAATGGAATGTGTGCTTGTTATACACATATGCCATGTCAAAGGCAACAGTCAGGTGTACATGTGTATGTATGTGTGTTAGTGGCATAAATGAAAGAAATCAAGGTCAATGCACATACATACACCAATGACATAATAGTATGTTCAAAAATATAACAGTATAGAATAATGAATATAGTAGGTTGTGCACATAGATGTGAAAAAGCTGCGCTGGGTAACACATGTATATTGAGAACAAGGATGCATTGCAAGTATTAGCCAGCAACTTGTGTACACGTGTCCTGCATTGTAAAATAGGTATAAATGTGGCATGTGTTTACTGTGTTAGATTAATAAATCATAACGGGTAGTAGTTTTAACAAAGTCAAACATTCCTGCAAAAGTATTAAGGAAATATTAAGGTGGGAAGGAGGCAGGTAATCTTGGACTACATCAGATTAAAACAGGAGACATTAAGCTGTTACAATGCAAATGCATGTGTAAACCACACAGGGTACTGTGGAAGCCACACAGGCATACATTTAAACAAATGGAAAATGTATGTTAAATGGCCAGATGAGTTTCTGATGTCCACAAAACTGGACATGTATAAATCACACACACAGTAATGTGCAATCATCATGCATCAACATGCATAGGTAAGTAAACTAAAAATCGCAATCATATATACATATACTGTCATGCAAATGTCAGCTAAAGAAATGTAGGTGTATATCTACCACCCTGCTGATTACAGAGTAGAGCACACTCCTGTGAGTATCATTACAGCACATCAGCAATAAATCACTGAATGCTCACTTGTCAAAGGTACATTTCTGTGTCAATATGTATCCAGCTATATACACACTCAGACATGTACAATCATAACATGTGCAACTATTTATGGAAAGTGTACACCAATGTCACTAAATCATGGGTGTGGAAATGCTACATAAAATAAACATGGTGTAATGTACTGTGAAAGAAATTGTAATTTTTAAGGCTGGGTACAAATTAATGTTAACTTGCTGTTTGATGCATTCAGAAAAGGAGGACTGCACATAGACAGGATACACTTGTATATGATCCCACATGGTATTAGTATTGCCAAATCATGATGCATCACCACATCATGACAGTAGGACATCAAGACAAATGTCATCCAAAACCATGTGGAGTGACATGTCTGTATGTTGTGCATACCTGATATGGCAAAACAGAAACCCAAGACATATAATACTGTTAGTGATGGACTATGGACAATATGTGTTATCTGTCAGTCGTCCCAGTAAGACACATGTTTACAGGCTGCCTATCAACAGGTTAATTGCCACAATGCATGGGCAGTACAATGTGTGTGGACAGTGTAATGTGTTAATGTGTGTCATGCACACATTGAAACCAAACAGGATAATAACACTTAAGTATTACAGACACATGGTATGCATGCACAATAGTGCATACACAGTCCAGTCAATTAAATGGCAATCCCATGTTGGCAGCATAACACAAGTAGAGCACACAGCCAATAGGCTGTTGTGGATCAGACTCCAGATTTATTTCATGAGCTATTATCCTGAATTAATCCTGCTTAGCCCATGCCATCTCATCAAAGTAGGTCCCTATCATGTCCCTCATCTTTGCTTTAAACACATTGGTCATGACCTCCAAGATCTCCTCCGAAAATTCTCTCTGTCTCGGTTGCGTCAACATCTCCTCTGCTGTGCAGTCAGGATGTCTCAGATAGAGATGGGTCCACATGCCTTGGCATCATCATCATCATCTGGCAGTGCCCTCACATGTGTATGTCATAATCTTTGGATTAGCGAACATCCTCAGGTACCATGGTCAGTAAAGATTAATTCCAAAACACAGCAGAAAATAAAAAAACGTCTCTCACACAGAACAGTCCCATGAAAATCAAAGCACAACACAATATCATTATGATGACAATTTGCACAGGGAATGAGACACATCCATTATGGACAGAGTAACATATAAACCCTACATATCCTAAAAAAGACAATAGTATTCTTTCCTGAACAGCACATACACATGCACACACACACACACACACACACACACACACACACACACACACACACACACACACACACACACACATTAGCTCTGTAAAAATGTATGAATATTCAAAAATGTATTTTACTGTATACATTCAATTATTTATATGAGGAACCATAACATGCCATTGTAAAATTCAGGAAAAAGTATCAGACAATATTGTGGACAATGGGCAAACCATATGACAAATTTCTGAAACAGGCAGCATGATATTTGACTGAACATACATCAATATAATAAGCACAACACTAAAATCAATGTAATATGTTCAATCAGCACAACTTTAGACATAGAATCTAATATATCTGTTAATAACAGTATTGTATGTGTACAACTGTATGCATTATCTTTAATAACAATCAGGAATCAGTAGCCTGAAAAACAAACCTTTGTGAATACACTTGCTGATAATGAACTGCTGCTATCAAATGGGTCCCTGCTCAAGTGACTGTCAACCTAGGCTATATGAGTGTTTTTATAAAAAGAACCAAGGGGTTGGAGACAGAAACAAAACCAATGTTGACCTGCATTGTTTGCTGATAACGAACTGCCTCAATCAAATGTATACCTGTTCAAGTGTCAGTCAACCTAGGCTATATCACTGTTTTTAAAAAAACAAAGTGGATGGGTGCAGAAACAATATCAATGTTGACTTGAAGGGTGCGCTGATTATGAACAGCTGCTATTAAATGGGTACCTGTTCAAGTGTCAGTCAACCTAGCCTATAACAGTGTTTTTAAAAACACAACCATGGTGTCTTAGGAAGATGTAATACCAATGTTGAACTGAAGGCCATGCCACACAATCTACAAACAGTAGTATTAACACAGCAGATTCCAATTCACTTCGTGAATAAACAGCCTATGCACAAGAAATCAATCATCAGAAAACATGGCCGCACATACAAGTATACCAAACAATGCATCATAAACAGTAGTCACAGCACTTATACTTGTATGTAATGAATTTCCCTTAACACCTGTGTGACAGATATACATAACAAACTATCATTTATGTTAAGGATGTATTGTTAAAAATGTGTGCTGACAAAATGTATCAAAAATACATAGTATATCAACACTGTAAGATTTTATACACAGTTGTAATGTCAGCTACCATTTGCTGATTTAATTTACCTTATTGATGTATGATGGGTATTCCTGCATTATAGTCAATAAACATGTTCATTTGGAAGTTACTGGCCTGAAAAAAGTGGAATATGTATTTCAGTTCATAATATACCTAAAATAATTAACATATCACTGTCTCCACTCCTCTTCAAGCCTGTGCATCCGTTTGATGCACATCACCCTTGTCGCTTTTGTGTTAGGTCATGAATAAATGAGTCTTCATGGGTTCTGTTCAAGCAGATTTATTTTATACAAACATCCCTATAGAGGCTTACTGACTATAACTTAAGTAACTTATATACAGACTAACAACTGCAATCATGCATGTTCACTCTCTGGCTGCTTCTACAAAATGGCACTAGGGATTGCACATGTCTAGAATATATACATGCACGCACAGCCTCACATCCTTCTTAAAGATATAGCACACACACTTTACACTCTGATCTACAGGTTCCCCTTCAAAACATCTAAAACTCATAACATCTAAAATCAAAACATCGAGACCATAATATCTAAAACCCAAAATATCTAAAACCCATAACATCGAATTTCATAACATCTAAAATATATAATATGGAATAGTGTATCATCAAAAATGTAAATATTATAGTTTAATTTGTTAATCTTGTGGTATCACTATTTGATGTTATAGTTTTTATTTATATAGTTATTATTTATATAGTGTAGGAATTTATACTATTTATATAGTGTTTATTTTGCCACTCTGTATGTGTTTTTTAGGCCATATAAGTAAGTGATATAGACATTGGGCGGATTCATGAAGGATTGCACGGAGTATAAGAGTAGAGTAAGACTCCATGCAGCCAACATGTTCCCCGAGCGATCCAGGAACAGCTGGTAGGGGCGTGCAACAGAGCTCCTTAAATGAGTCCTACAGGGACAGGGCTTGGATATGCAAATTACCTCAATTGCAGGTGAAAGCTATGCAAATGAGGTAAATTTGTGATCCAGGAAACCCAAACCTGTCCGAGTAGGAGTAGTGTTATTTGCAGAAATGTACTCAGTTGACAACTGAGTACGGTTCTGCAAATAGCAAAACGGAGCCGTGACAGCTCCAAAAAAGGATGCATTTACATGAGGAAGCATGCCAATGGCCAAAAATATGGCCATTGGCAATGTTAAGTGATGCAAAATAAAAAAAAAAAAAACTTTTTTTTTCATCCCGATCTTCGGGGTTTAAGCATAGTGCTGCACTTTAAAAAACAGAAAATCAATAATGAAGATCCAAAAATGTGGATTTTAATGCTAATATGAATTTACAATGCAAGTGAATGGCAGGCTGACGACAACATGGCCACAGAGTAGAGGTTGCTAAGGGGGGGGAAGCTCAGTCTAAGAGATGTAACCAAGCATTAGTAGGCAATCCAATGCAAATGAGGGTTAGGATAGTGAATCGCAAGTTTACATAGCAAATGAGTACAGTCAGTGGAGTGTAGGAGTAGGATAAGGGGAGTAACAGAGTAGAAGATAGGTGACATCACGAGGGGGGTATGTATGAAAGAATGTAAGCTCATTGGAGCAGAGTGGCATGTGTCAGCTGTCATTTACACATCATTGAAAGAGGTGTGTCAACAGGTAGGCTAGGTAAAGGCAAGAAATTGAAGGTGTATGCCGTGGATAACACCAAAGTTTCTTGCTGAGCGTGTATGCGTGCGTGTGCTCGCCTGTAAACCTGAGTAAGACTGTGTGCACGCGTGTAAGCGTGAGTGCGCGCGTTTAAGCCGGAGTAAGCATGTATAAGGCTGTTTAAAGAGTTGTAAGCACGTTTGCACTGGTGTGCGCGCATTTTAACAAGAATAAGCAAGTTTTAGTCTGTGTAAGCATGTGTGCACACATGTGAGCTGCTGTGAGCGTGTTTGCGCTTGTGTGCGTGGCGCTGCCCCCTCGAGGAAACAGAAAGGAAAAAGGAAGCACAACAAATAGTAGGAAGCTACCAGGGAGTACTAGCAGAGTTAGCAGTTGAAAACAATCAGAAGCAGGCAATTACACAGGCAGTACACTAGCCCAGCCCAGCACTTGAAACACTGCAAACAACAGTCCATTATGTTTTTCTCAAGAGACGCTGCAACACTGCTGTAAGCTAATAGAAGTGAAAACTGAAAATGCTTTACTGAGACAAAGAAATGTTAGGGCCTGCCATTGCTGTTATAAGGTGACATATGCAACGTGCTGAGGGTGGTGACAATGCGAATGCTGTTGGACAACCCACAGTGAGGAGACAGAGAAGAGTGTACAGGCCCAGGGTAACCTACCAGGGGCTACATGAGCTGGAGATAGTGGAGCGCTATAGAGTGGACAGAGTCCTCTTGCAGCAAATTGTTGAGCTGTGCAGGCCATGCCTCACACACAGAACCAACAGAGGGGAACCCATCCCAGTGGAAACCAAGGTATGTGTTGGCATAGGAATATTAGCAACAGGTACCTTCCAGAGACCAACTGGTGATATGATGGGGATATCACAGGCATCAGCATCCAGGGTACTGCACCAGTTCCTGGATGCCATGTCAGCAAATGCCGGTGATCATGTATATTTCCCCAATTCCCATGAGGTATTGGCCAGCAATATGCTTCTCTTCCAGCAAATAGCGGAATACCCTGAGGTAGTGGGTGCAATAGACTGCACGTACATATGCATCAAAGCACCAGCCGGTGAGCGGGGTAGGGTCTACTTCAACCGCAAGGGCTTCCCCTCCATCAACTGCCAGGTTGTGTGTGATACCCAGGGCATAATACTGAATGTGTGTGCTGGCTTCCCTGGAAGCTACCATGATTCTCATATCTGGCATCTGACGCAGCTGTACCAGACATTTGCCAGCGGGGACATCCCACATGGTCACCTAGTGGGGGATGCTGGCTAAGCACTGTAGCCATGGCTGATGACACCCATCAGAAACGCACACACCTGAACAGGAACACCATAATGAGGCACACGCACAAACATGAAATGTAATTGAGCATGTGTTTGGGCTGCTCAAGTCACGGTTCCAGTGCCTGGACACATCTGGTGGAGCCTTGCAGTACTCACCAACTACATGTACCCAAATTGTTATGGTATGTGCTATGCTACATAATATGATCCTGCGAAAACAGCTGCAGCAGGACCAGCATAGGCCTGGGCCAAACAGCCCCCCACCATTGCCAAGGCCATCACAGGCAGAGTGTGACTCGGAGGAGGAACAACCTGAGCCTACCCCAGTAGGCAGAAGGAGGCATGCCCAGTATGCTTTGGCTTTGGCAAAGAGACATTGCATAGCACATACACTGGCTCAGTAGGAACTCTGGAAATGATACCTCTCTCTGACTCACACATATAGTAAAAGGGATGCCTAAGTTGACACTACCTGCTTTCAAACATGTATAGGGAGTGTAGTATGCGCATCCGACATAGGCAGCCCTGCAGCACCACCTGAGGCATGATTGCCATGTGTTAAGCAATATAAAGCAGTGCTAAACAGCATTTAGCACCATGTAGTATATGTAAACTAAATCGCACACACCAACTAGCACAGCTGTGGTCAATGTTGAGTAATATTGGGCAATGTCCAGCAATGTTGGTTAATATTGAGCAATGTCGGACAAGCTTGATCTAAGTAGGGCATAGCTGAACAAAAGCCAACATGCTCATATTTGCTCTACTGGCCCTTAAGCAGTCTGGTCTGCTCAGTATGAAAATATAAAGCAGTGATGGGCCTCAGAACCCAGGATACTGTGCACTATAGTCATAGTACTGAACCATGACAGTATTGCAGTGGTCAGCCTGTACAAAGAAATGCTGATAAGTCTATGCAAAGTATCTCATGGAAACCCTGCAGGCACAGCATAATCCCTGTCGAGTTATGACACAAAGGTGAGTCCTGGAGTAAGAATAGAACCTGACTTTCAACACACATAGTATATATGTTAATATTGGTCATGTTCACACACATCAACAAATGTAGTGGACCTCAGACAGCAACATACTGAAAGGTCACACTGGGCATGCTCACACACTTGAATAAATGAGACAAATGTCAGGCAACAAAACACGGAAAGCCTGAACTGGGCATGCTCACACACTTAGGCCATGTCTGAGTACAGCAGTGGGCCACACATATCTGGCAGTTGCACATATCTGGCAGTTGCATGTGTTAACCCAGGAACCTCTCACTATCCAGAAATCTAGCCTGTCCACACAGTTATATGACAACAGACACATATATAATATAGCGGAACCCTGTCATAATCATATATGTTCTGCAGATTGGGTTGGGAGGGAGGCCTAATGGTTAAGGTGTTGGCCTTGCAAACACAAGGTACAGGGTTTGAATCTCACAGGGGGGTGGGCTGGCTGGGCTTAAAAAAGCTAGCAGAGCAAGTACCTATGATACTAGCCCTATATACCTAAGTTGTTCATAGAAACTGAGAAAGCAAAGACGATAAAAACCTGCAAACAGTATCAACAATAAACATTGTGCATCCCGAACATTATCATAGGTTCAGAGGTCGATACTAAGCTATCTGCCCTAGGGCATGTACAAGCCTAGGCAGAGTGTGTTTGGCTTTCGCAACCCTGTCAGATTACTACACTGTGCCTGTGAATAGTAGGTCACACAAGATAGACCATGTACATTTAGTCTAGTGTGCCTCTGTCTATCAGGGACCCAGAAGATATCCCAGGGGTAAACATACTATCACCCATCCAGTTTTCAAGATCTCTCCTGTAGGTGGTCAGTGGGTGGCTCTGCCTATGCGAAACCGAGATTACAATCCGGAGTGAGTGGAGCCTCTGGGATAAGAAACTGTCCCTCCAGCATTTCCTATTAACATCTGTGCTGAGGTATATGTCCCTGGAGTGTGTAGCTCCAACAGAGTCGGATATACTGAGGTGGAGCATGTCCATTAATTCTGGGTTGGGTATTTCCGTAAACAACAGGCACACATTATATCCGAGTAGGCAGTAAGCGACTGAGTAGAGCTGGAGTTACTGTATCCAAATTGTGCAGGGCATCCATGTGTGTCCCTAGATCTGCTTGTTGAGGAACTTTTGTGGCCATTACAGTTGCTGCAGGTGTCGGGTAAGGTACATCTCAAATGTGGCATTCTAACCAAGCATGGTCGTGATGAGTATAGGGGCACAATGACCTCACTTGATCTAGATGTGAAACCATATGGGATAAGGTGGGCTATATGGAAGGTCTGTCTAACCACTTTGGCAACGTGATTGTCAAAGGCGACAGTACAAACAAGTCGTGTCCCCAAACCCCTAACAACTCCTTCCATACGTAATGGATTGCTACGTTTGTGGTAATGTGTGGGCATGTTGTTATTCCCAAAGGGGATGACTATGCAACTAATGGCATTTAGCTGTAGGCCATGGCTCAGGCACCAGTCATCCATCTCTGTGAGACCCTGTTTGAGTATGCATGTGCCAGCAGGAGAGTTGATTATGGCACCCAGTTTGCAGTCATCTGTGAACATGGTCAGCCATATTCCTCCTGTGTTAGCCTGTACGTCAGACAAATATATACTGAACAAGAGAGGTCCCAGGACTGAGCCTTGTGGGATGCCACGTGTAACTGGTGTATAGTCAGACATGGCACCTGCAATAATGACCATGTGGGTGCTATCCCTGATCCAGGTAGCAATCCATCATGTGAAATATGTGTCGATATCGACGCTGGTGAGCCTTGAGCCTATGCATAATGACCGAGTGGGGTATTGTGTTGAAGGGTTTTGCAAGGTCCAAGTAGGCTGTGTGGACAACCGTCCCTACGTCGATGGACCTGGTAACTGTTTAAAGAATATGAACAGATTCAAGAGGCAAGATCTGCCCACAATAGCACTGAAATGTGTAGGACACAGTGTATGTAGGTTCCCGATGTCTATGTGTATGAGTCCCATGATAATACGCTCCATAGCTTTGCAGAACAGGCTAGTTAGGCATATAGGGCGATATCGTCTGTGGTCCGTTGTGGCACCAACTCTGTGGAGCGGGACCACTGTCGCTGTACGCCATTCCTTGGGTACATATCCTGTAGTAACTCTGATATTGAACAGTGACTTAATGTTAGGGTTACGTCTGTCATGAAGCTCGTGTAAGACGCAGACCGGGACACCATCTGGTCCCATTGATGCTGTGTTGTCTGCTTTGGGGAGGGCAGCACTCACCTGTTTATTTGTGATGTCAAGGAGGTTACACTCTGTTGGGATGGATAGTTGCTCCTCAGGGGGGATGGGGGTGAGACGTCTGCACTGAACCTGTTTGCCAGGATGTTGGCAATGTCAGTGGGTTCGGGGTATGTTTAGTCAGTATGTAGTAACTCACAGCATATCAGTGAGTGTCTACCCAGGTTCCTGACATAACTGAAGAAGGCCTTGTGATTGTCCTATGTGTCTGGTGCAATTGTCCGTTAGAAGCGGGCCTTAGATAAATTCATGAGTGATCGTAGCTGTCTGCTAGTACAGATCACAGATGCCTTCCCTGTCTGGGATTGTGCTCTATCATGTAGTAGCTTCCTCCTTTCGTTGTATAGCTTATTAATGGCCGGGGTCTACCAGACAGGTCCCCTGCCATTGGAGGAGTGAATCTTGTTCCATGCAGTCCACTAGGTGTCCATAGAATGTGTATGCAAATGATTCAGCAGTCTGAGCCGTATTTACCACTGTCCCAGGGTCTCTGAAGGATACCACCTTGCTTTGGAGAAGTGAGACGTTTGCTTATGAGAAGTTCACCAAGATTACCCAGGATGGGTGTGGGGACAGGATATGGATGTCCAGTGAGATAAATGTATGTTCTGACCTTACCAATGAGGGGTATATCGCTGGTGTGGAACATAGAGTCCCCATGTTGATGATGATCAGGTCCAACATGTTTTCCTCTCTTGTGGGTGTGGTGACTGGTTGTGCCATAGCATATGAGTTTACAAATAGTAGCAACTGTTGGGCGAGGGTGTTGGGGCTTGAGTAGTATCCCCAGTCAATGTTTGGGTATTTGAAGTCACCCAATATAATGGTGTTTGGGGAGACATTCATATTCTCCAGTGTTCCCAGGAAAGCCGAGTGTGGTTCCTGAGTTTAGGAGGGTGGTCTGTAGCATGCAACAAAATGAAAGGCAGTTTTGCCCAATGTTAGTTGCATATGTATGGTCTGAGATGCTTTGTGCAGTGCTACTAACCCGGAGGTGTGTGTATCTGTGATGTATATGGATACTTCCCCTATTTGTGTTGTCCGTTCCGAGTCTTGTGGTCAGAAAGCATGGTATGAAACATAACCTGGTAGTGCTGGTGTGCATTTGTGAGCCTGAATCAGGCATCTGTTAGTGCACAGATATCACTATTCTCCATACTGAGGAGAGTCCTGAGTGGGCGCAATTTGAGGGTAACACATCTGGTGTTGAGCAGCATTACCCTTAGTTTCATTTACTCTGTAATGTCTATGGAGGTGGGTTTGTCTTTTGAGCCCTGCTTAAAAAAGGCACTACGGTGGTAGCAAGAGCCTTAGCCAGTATTCGAAAGTCCAAGGGTGACAGGTGCAAGCTGTCCATAGCGAAGCTATGTGGCATGTCGAGCATGTCACCCCAGGCTGACAGACACTGGATCCCCTTTGAATGACACCAATATGTTAGCCAACTGTTAAACATGATAGGTTTGTCTGCATACTGTGACATCATACTTGGTGAGTGTAAGATGCTACACAAGGGCAGGGTGATACTGGCCTGGCCTACATGATCAGAGAGTTCCTCTATGTATCATGTCATGTGGTCCAGTGAGGAACGTCTGAGGTTTTACACACCAGCATGGACAATGATGGAGCCATTTCTGTACTTGCTTTGGAGTGACCTGAGTGCATGTGTTATGTGGCGGATCCTGGCACCCGACAGACAGCTCAAAGTGACCATCCCCTTGTTCGGCCTGGTGAGTGGGACGTCAGTGTGTCTGACAATAAGTGTCACCTATTACAAGTGTATTAGGTGTGTTGCTTAGCCCGAAGGGCAGTGACTGTGTGGCACACTGACATTGTGAACTATGTGATATGTGGGTATTGTAGTGGGGTAGCAGTTGTTTGTGTGTCTGCTTTGGAGGTCTCTGCTGATTAGGCAGAGTTTATTTACAGCCTCCGAGTATGTTTATGTGTGATAATGTGGTTTGATTGCTGTCGCTATATGTTTATGTGAGACTGATATGTGGTGTGTGTGGTACCTTCACTACCTGATAGACTGTGCCAGTCATGGGTCGAGAGAGCTCAGCCTCCTGTATGTCTATATAGTTGCATCTCTCACATATATCTGAGTTTGTTGGGAGGAGGAGAGGGTTGTCTGTGTACATGAGGCAGTTGTGACATTGTGTCAAAATCACAATATTCACCAGCTGGACTGGAGAGTACACACGAAACCGACCCCTGGACATGCCAGGATATTATGATGACATACTCTGTAGACTGATCACAAAGGATCAGTTGGGTGTTAAGTGCGTAAAAGAGTATAACAGGGATTAGTGCTCAGGTTTGTTGCTGTTTTGTAAAGAGTAGCTGCAAAGGAGTCCAGACGGAATCATGACACCTCCTTCAGCTATGTCATAAATAACAATGTACACTCATATATGTCCTGAGTCAGGGCCAACTGTACCTGACTGACAATGCCGACATCCTGTCAGACAGGCCCATATATACATACCTATCTCCAACTGACGAAAGTCCCTATCATCATACCTGGAGATATCACATGTAGAATGGGTGAACAGCTCCCCCCAAAGCCGAAAGCATGGCAGCAATTGGATTACATTGTTTCCCTATATGTGTCATGAATGAACTACAGAACAAACAGATCCTGCACCTGAACAGTCTGTTGAGCCTCACCCTCTCCACAGGATCTGGAACCGTTGAATGTGTTACAGCAACATATGGCTCTCCCCACATGTGTTGGTGCACAACACACCATGGGAAGTATAGTCCAGTAAGCCTATGAAGTCTGATTTGCAAGGCCATGGAGTCCATCATGGTTGAAGTCATAAACAGAGCTATTGGAAGCTGACAAACACACAACCCTACCAACTGTGGTATGTTCATGTGCAGATCATGGTTCCCAAACATGCTAGACTGTTTGCAAGGTAGCCACCCAGGACATACATCACTGAACGGAGCTACACATGTCTCACATAGACTTTGAATAGCCCTTTATCAACATCCCAGATACATGTTATATCTACAAAACCAACAATCTGTGCATAAATATGTGTTGACATATGAAGGAATGTCAATTTGTCCACAGATAGAAAACACAAGCTAAGAATTATGTGGTCCTGTTCAAGCTGTTGACACCTGCCGAAGCACATGGCTTATTCCTGGGATTGCATAAAACAAAGTGTACACACATTACCATGTCCAGTCTGATGATGTCAGCATCCTACAAATATAGCAGGAGAAAATAAACCACTCAGTAAGGCATATAGCGCATCTTGTTAATGCGTATCTTTCTAGTATCATAACATAGGTAGGGGTTTGAATCCTGAAATTGCTGACTGTGTGTATATATGTGCGATTTCCTTTGAGAGGAGTGCCCTTTCTGGAGACTGGGAAAACACATTACAAGAGGTACATTCCTTTTTGGAAAGTCTGATGATGTCAGTATCCTACAAATATAGCAGGAGAAAACAACTCACCCAGTAAGGCATATAGCATGCCGTGTTAATGTGTATCTCTCTAGTATCATAACATAGTTAGGTAGGGGTTTGAATCCTGCAATTGCTGACTGTGTGTGTGTGTGGGGGGGTGTATATGTGTGGTTTCCTTTGAGAGGAGTGTCATTTTTGGAGACTGGGAAAACACATTACAAGATGTACATTCCTCTCTGGAAAGTCTGATGATGTCAGTATCCTACAAATATAGCAGGAGAAAACAACTCACCCAGTAAGGCATATAGCATGCCGTGTTAATGTGTATCTCTCTAGTATCATAACATAGTTAGGTAGGGGTTTGAATCCTGCAATTGCTGACTGTGTGTGTGTGTGTGGGGGGGGTGTATATGTGTGGTTTCCTTTGAGAGGAGTGTCATTTTTGGAGACTGGGAAAACACATTACAAGATGTACATTCCTCTCTGGAAAGTCTGATGATGTCAGTATCCTACAAATATAGCAGGAGAAAACAAATCACCCAGTAAAGCATATAGCGTGCCGTGTTAATGTATATCTGTCTAGTATCATAACATAGTTAGGTAGGGGTTTGAATCCTGAAATTGCTGACTATGTGTGCGATTTCCTTTGAGAGGAGTGCCCTTTTTGGAGACTGGGAAAACACATTACAAGAGGTACATTCCTCTTTGGAAAGTCTGATGATGTCAGTATCCTACAAATATAGCAGGAGAAAACAACTCACCCAGTAAGGCATATAGTGTGCCGTGTTAATGTGTATCTCTCTAGTATCATAACATAGTTAGGTAGGGGTTTGAATCCTGCAATTGCTGACTGTGTGTGTGGGGGGGATGTGCGTATGTGTGTGATTTCCTTTGAGAGGGGTGCCCTTTTTGGAGACTGGGAAAACACATTAAAAGAGGTATATTCCTCTTTGGAAAGTCTGATGATGTCAGCATCCTACAAATATAGCTGGAGAAAACAAATCACCCAGAAAGCATATAGTGCGCCGTGTTAATGCATATCTCTCTAGTATCATAACATCGTTAGGTAGGGGTTTGAAACCTGCAATTGCTGAGTGTGTGAGACACTGTTGGTCAATGTGTTGTGGGTTTTGCTTTTACTATGCTATGACATATCAGGATTAAAACAGTATGTGCATTGCACACATCAGGTATCTGTGTAGCAAATAAATATATGTACATGTGACCTCAATTAGTACATAGGTGTGAAGCCTGCATACTACATGAATACATTTGTTTCCTTTGACAGATTGTGCCGCTGCTTCTCAGATCGTAGATCATATATGTATGTATGTGACAAGGCCGGCCACTGTAGTGATCTGTGGCCAAGGTCATCTGTGCCACACACACCCATGACAGTTACTATAGAGTAGTGTGAGTGAGGGTACATGCCTGGGGTATATGTCAGACATGTTCATACACAACAACGACTGGCAATAATGGACAGTCATTATAGGTGTACAACAGCCTTGTGGATATGCATTCAGGCCCCTAATGTCTTATGTGATACACTGAGGGACTCCACAATACCTCTGGATATGTGGATACCAAGGGACAGATGACATAACACGTGGCTGTAGGCACACATTGGTACCCAACATACATGTTGGCGGCTACCATCTATGTGGTACTGCCGGGATAGTATGTATAGTAAATGTGGATGACTATGCCATAGTCAGCTTAGTGCAATACAGCATGTGTTGGACAACAGGTATCTGTCTGTGTAGGATATGTGTCCCATCCAGAGAATGCATTGTAGGCCAATGCATGCATTTTCAGATGTGGATGGACATATCCCTAGTGTGTTTGCATGTACCTAAGAGGCCTATATGCCAAACAGGTGTGGTTCCAGGAACGGGTGGCGGTCAATACCACTGGTTACTGTTATAGTGTAGTACCGGAAGGATCCCACTGTTACTGAGTTCCCTACAACTGTGTTTCAGTTGTCAGGACATCATCTAATGATTGGTTATAGTCATGCTGTTGAGGTTGTGTATACTACTAGAATGCAAAACATTGACAGATATTAACAGTATCACCCACAGCATCGTGTCAACCCATGTCATATACACATGTACCCATGTTAGTTCATATCTGTAGTAGAATGCATACTGGCCATCGAGAGATACTATGAGATGTTAACAATGTGTAAAACAGGGTATGTCACATGTCCCATGTGTCCACTATGCATGTACATGCAGACAGTGCACACCCACCATGTTCACAGATGTACACCTGCTAATCTGTACTGCACACATCACACACGTACTGTCCACTCACTAACACATGCTGACAACACTATACACTTCAGCCAAGTGGCACATGGCCGGACAATATATACTCAGACCTAACACTGGTATAAACAATGCTACATTGACAATCAGAGCTTTGATGCATCATGCCTGCTCAGATATACCTACAAGGATATCATTACACTTTCCTGTTGACAACTTGCTAATATTGCTGCACTGCTATAATGTCACCCTGTGCATCAGCATCATGTTAGCCTGTTCCTGCATCAATGTTACAGATGACAGAAGGTGGCACAGGTGTTATCATATGCACAGGGTGTGTTGTTGGTTTGCCAGAGCCCGACATTGACCCATCCAATCGACATGTCTGTGTGTGCGTGTGTGTGTTAGGGACAACAGTATAGCATGGGCCAATGTTGATGTAATGTGTGTGTGTATGTGTGAGCCCTAGTTGTTTGGTTAATGTGTGTGTGTCTGCATGCAGACAGCTCCACCATGTGGCTGCCATATACGGGAGGTTGTGAGACATCCACAGACTGTACCTGCCAGGCTGTACAGATCACTGTCTCTGGCCACGGACACAGTACCTGTGCCTGGCAGGGGTGCTACGGACAGTATCAGGTACCAACCCTGACTGGGTACTATCATCAGAGGCAGAGGTATATCGAGTGGACCCATGTCCCTGCTAGGACTGGCCAGAGCCATGTGCATGTGGTCTACTAGGACGGTAAATCAACAGGCCAGCCCCAGCATTGCTGGGGCTGGTATTGCCACTACAGGAGCGGCTGTGATCTATGGGCCATCCACGACGACTGCCAGCTGTTGATGTTGCTGGCATGCATCCGCGTTGACGTCTCATCCATCCCGCATGGTCCTGGCTCATGAAAAACACATTGTGGAGGGCATCTAATGTCTCCCCCCAATGACCTCAGTGTAATTCCAGATGGCACTGGCAAGGTCATGGATGCTGTCATTGATAGCGGTGTAATGGGCCCTCTGTGCCCTTAGTCCCTGTCTGGTGTACCATTCCATATGTGGCTGTGCCTGCATTACAGCCCGGAACATACCCGTGGTTGTAAGACCTGTGGGGGCACGTCTGCCAGGGGCAATACGACCAGCAGTGCTCCCCCGAGAACCCCTGGACATCCGCCTATGTGGTACTGTTCCAGGAATCCAGGTATGGCTGCTGTGAGGGGATGAAAGTGCCATGGGTACCACAGTATCCTGATCAATGCCAACTGTATGCTGTCCCTCGGCTAAGGCCATTGGTGATGAGGGATGTATTGGCAGTATGAGTGTGCACAAAGATGGGGTTGAACGCTGTGTACTGTCGATTGGCGGACCAACGACAGACCCTGTCAAACCTGCCTGTGCCACAATACATGTCTCATCATCTCCACTATTTGTTGCAGTGACTTCAGGTTCCCTGCTTCATTCAGCCACCCCAAACTCAGCACCTGTGAGAGGAAGACAGGAAACACACTTTACAATCTGTACATGATGTTAGCACACATGCACACATGCACACATGAACGCATGCAAATATGAACACATGCACACAAATACACTACTCACTACAGCAGATACACATACACACCAGCAATCCAACACATACTCAATAATGGGTGAAGGTGGGTGACAGTATCACAAGGCAAACAGTCACCTCACACGTGTCAGCATGCAGAATATGTGTTGCTCAAGACCATGCAGTATGAGTGTAGACGGCCCTGTTTAATGACAGTATACATGGCTTTGATGCATGTGTGTAGTTGTTCAGTGATTGGCTACACCCTGGAACACAATGTGTACATGGACACAACATTGCTGTGCAAGTATTATCAGCTCTGCAATGTCATGTGCACCATCACTCACATGTATACATACCATGGCTGCATGTGTTATCTGTGTGACACATAGATTTCCATGTCTGATTACAGTTTCTGTGTCCATAGCAGATAATACCGGGCACAGGTGTAGCACATGCATGCTGTGTACACACACTGGATGAGTGGTGCATGTAGATGTGAAGGAATCCAAATGCTTGACATGGCCATTGTACAGTGGTCATGGTGAGTGTGGGACATATTGCAGATATGTCGGTGCCACTCATGACAGGCATGCTACATGACTGCAACATTAAGCACCACACATACCCAATGTGTGTCATGTGACCTATACACCCAATACCATTCCAGGACATATATGTGTCACTTTGTTCAGATGGTGACTGCTGTGCATATTGTGTATACTGGCATATGTAAGCACACACACAACATGCTATGCATATTGTGTATAGGTGCATATGTTTGCACACACACAACATTGAGGTGAAAAGCAATGACTGCTATGTGTAGTACTGTGGTCACTGTAACTGGATGGGGTGTAGTACCATGAGCCATCTATCATGCATCATGTGGTCACTCACGGCTACTAATGTGTGACAGACCACCGCCTAGCATGCTGTACTTGAACTGCAGTGCCGTGGCTATGTTCACAATTACACAGCCACTTTGTACATGGGTGTGTGGGTGCCCAATAGGGGGCATTGCCTAACATGACTGTGTTATGAGTTGAAGAGTGTTGCACAGCCCCATGATAGGCCTCTACCCCTGAGGTTTATCATGTGTGTGTGGATGACATGTGGGATACTGAAGTGTGACCTTACAGCAGGTGTGTGGTAATGCCATATGTAGCATGTTGAGGTGTACTGTGTATGATAAACATGTTATGTTGTGTACAGCTGTAGCAACTATGCCTATCCAATGTGCAGTACGGTGTTGCCACAACTGGGTCTGATGCTCTGTGTATTGCATGTCATTGAGGCAGCTACTGACATTACTGAGCTGTGCAACATCTTACAGCAAACATGCATGGCATGCATTATGCATAGGTGTGTTATGTGTACATGGCCTACACCTCACCTATGACATGCACATTTCATTACCAACATTGCAGTTATACCACACTCACCAGCATGGATCATCTGCCCTGCTGTCACACCAGAGGGACCTACGAGAATATGAGAGAGTTCGTCAGTGGCCACTACTGTGGCATTGCTACTGTGGGTTTGCTAAACTACAGTAGAACAACAGTCGACAGTCACAGGTGTACAGATAATATTCCAAATATCAGTATTGCACAACACTAGGCAGCACAACTGCTAAACACACAGTACACATCTCACGTAGACATAATCTAACAATACAGGTAACTGTAGTCTACAGATAGGGCATGTTACCTGCACGCTCCATGTGAACATGCTGGGTGGCTCTGGCCTCCATGATGACACATGTCTGTGGGAATTGCTGTTGTTGTCCAGGAGCCACCACGCTTAGTAGCAGCTCCTCCACTCTGGTGAGGGGGGATGAATGGCCACCCCACCACCTGTGGCAAGCTGTTGTCTATGGATATCAGACGCATGTCGCCGGACATGTCTAATTAAATCACTGCAGTGATGGTGTACCTGCTCATATGTCCGGTTATGCATGCCTATGTCATTTACCCGACGAACAAGATCTTGCCACAGTGCAGTCTGCTCATGCTGGTGCTGGCTGCTTCTGGAAAACAACAGTGTGTAGTGCTGCACCAGGCTTTGCTGGATCACCTCTTCCTCCTCTGCTGTGTAAGAAGGGTATGTTGGTGTGCCATCAGGCTGAAAGAGAAATGAACAATATGTGTGAGCGAGTCCTGTGGCACACTTTACACCCTTAACCAGAGATATCACTTCACTGCCATATATACCATCCGTTTGTCTGTCAGAGGATACACACATTCAATACCACATATTGGTTCTCAGGCCACAACTGACTAACAGTGCCTGGCACACTCTATATATCAAACCACTATACAACAGTACCCAGCACACTGTTTGTGATACAATGCACAACCTCGCCACAGGGGTATATATCACGCTAATGCACAAACAAAGATGTCATACATTGCAATGAATGTAAAGTACAGTTACAGTAGTACCAGTGAACCACCCTAGTCGTTGATGCCATAGCCCTGCCTAACATATGTGCGCAAAGAGATTATTCCCCCTGGCTACAACATTCTTCGACTTGACCGCACTACAAAAAAAAGGTGGTGGAGTTGCAATCCTCTATAAATCAGGGATGCAAATCACTGCCTTACAGAATAAACCTCCCTCCAAAAGTAATGCTGAAATCCTTATATCCAAACTCCAAGTTAATGCCTTCAAATCCATCTACATAATCTGCATATACCTGCCCCCAGGCAATAACAGTAGTACCTTAGAAGAAATCCTTAACTGGCTGGCCATACAATTTCCACAAGAAACAATAGTCCTTGGAGATGTCAATATAGACTGGAATACCTGCTCTTCAGCTTACCCTTCCACCCTCTTAAATCTGCATGGTTTCTCACAAACTATTCTCTCTCCCCTACCAGAAGAAATAAACCTACCAACAAAGAAAGCATTTTAGACTGGATTCTGATAAATAGCCACCACCAAACATATACAGTAGGTACACTACCTGATGATATAAGTGACCATGCCCTTATTTATCTAATTAGACATAAAACTGATAAACCTAACTTAACAAAATACAAAATAGTTAGAACAAACAAAACTTTTAACCCCGATAGATTTGAAGCAGAACTTAGGTCCTGCAACTGGTCTCCTCTTAAACACCTCCCACTGGATGATGCTGTGACATATTTTAACTCTAAATTCCTATCTATTCTTGACACACATGTCCCCACAAGGTCCATCAGACTGTCCTTAAGAGCCTTGGCTAACAAAGGACACAAGGCAAAAGATTATCCTGAAAAATAAACTCTGGTCCAAATACCGCAGTACTAAAGATCCCACAGACCATCTCAACTTTAAACAAATAAGAAACATTACAAAAAAAGCAGTAATTCTGGATAAAAGAAACTACTACTGCCATTTGCAACAGGCTAACCTGCATAACCCACAAAAGTTCTGGGCAGGAATAAATAATCTCATGAAACCTGGCCAATCGGACACTCCAAGCCCAGCAGGCACCTCCCAATATAACCCCAAACACACTGCCAATGCCTTTAACACCTTCTTTACTGAAACTGTCCAGTCTCTTTCCAATCAACTCTCCCGTGATATTTCCAGTCTTTCCTCCTCCTCTAACACTTCCATTCCCACATTTCAACTTCAATGTGTTCCCTCTGCACTAGTTCGTTCTCTGCTACATAAACTTAAACCATCCTCTCCATCTGTGGACCATCTACCTGCTATGTATCTAAAAGTTACTGCTAATGCACTGACCTATCTCATCTCCATCCTTTTTAACAGAACCATTGAAGAAGGCTACATTCCTTCTCTGAAAATATCTCATGTTATTCCCTTCATAAAGGAGGAAAATCAACTGAACTCTAACTACCGACCCATAGCCTTGCTCTCCTCTTGCTAAAATCATGGAAAATGTGTCCAAAAGCAACTTCTGAAACACCTGTTAACTAACAATCTGCTAGCTAACTGTCAACATGGTTTTAGACCCTACCATAGCACCACCTCTGCCCTCCTCTCCTTCACAGACTGCATCAATAAAAATAGGAACAATAATACCCTTAGCTCTGCTATATTTATTGACCTATCCAAAGCCTTTGATATGGTCAATCACGAAATCTTGTTACACTTACTTAAATCATTTACACTTGACACAAGCTCAATTAAATGGTTCCACTCTTACCTGGACAACAGAAAACAGGCAGTGAGGTGGCAAAATAACATCCAACCACCTCCCCATTACTCTAGGAGTTCCCCAGGGCTCAATTCTTGGCCCTCTCCTCTTTTCAATTTTCATTAATGATCTCCATACTCATATTTCTCCTGCCACCTGTATACAATATGCAGATGATTCCACTTTAATCTGTTCTGCCTCATCCCCCTCTGTACTGCACTCTCTCACCCAAAAGACTTTTGAAACCGTAGAATGTTGGTTCCTCAAATGATGCTTAATTTTGAACCCCAAAAAAACCAAATTATTACTCTTTTCACCAACCCGAAAATCCTCTCCACTGAATTTCTGTGTCACATCAACTAATGGCACAAACATATCACCCGATCCATCTACCAAACTTCTCGGAGTTGAAATAGACAACAATCTGACCTTTGACACACACATCAACAATACTATAAAATTAGTTAACAGAAAACTAGGCTCCCTCTATAGAATTAAACCATTCCTTACTCCACATGCCAGAACTTCCATTGCCCAGACCCATCTTATCTCCACTCTCCTGTACGCCTCTCCCATCTATACTTCAGTGTCCAAAGCTAACCTCAGCAAACTGTCTGCTGCCTACAACAATATTGCCAGATTTGCCACTAATTCTACTTTTAGAACTCACCACTGCCAAAACTTAAGGCAACTACAATGGCTAGAGCTACAAAACCAAATTCTATTGCAACAGATCTCCTTAGCCCACAAAATCCTTTACAAACCCATAAACACACCCATTCTCACATCACTTATCACTCCATACTGCAATCTTAAAAGCCTTCGTTCCTCTGACAAACTACTTATATCAACTAGTAAACCCAATAACTCAGCTGGCAAATCCTTGTTTTCTAACACGGTAGGAAAAACCTGGAATAATCTTCCTCACAATCTCACAGCAATCGCCTCTCTTCCCTGCTTCAAATCCCAACTCAAAACACACCTCAAAACCCACTGGCTCTGCCCCTGTAGCAACCCTGACTAGATTACCTTGGTATCTAGGTACTCTCAACTTCTCTGCTGTAAATAACTACCTTTCCTCAGGTATCTAGGTACTAGAAAATTTTCTTTACATTTTTTCTTTTTACTTTCTCTAGCTCTAGAAACGCCTAACAAAATACACTCACTATTTTTCTCAACTTCTGCCTTTTAATATCTAATGATTTTGTCATATATATTATAACCATGTCTAATGTTTTTACCTGATATTACAAATGCTTGCATGTGGAGCTTTTCTCCCCGGGCCTCTGCTGAAAATGGACATAAATCCAGTTGGACCAGCCCGGTCAACAAATGTAAAATAAAATAAAATAAAATAAATAAATTGTTAATATAGATGGCATACTGCTGTAACAGAGTATATATGTTGCTAGATACACACGTATACCCTGTAACACCCATATCATTGCGGACATGGTACAGGCATAATTACACACACACATCAGACAAACATGCAACACACCACTGTATGCCAACACAGATGAGCTTTACCTGTGTACCGTACAGTACTGTGTGCCACTACTTACAAACCCTTATGCCTGAGTTATGTCCTCTGTGCAGACTACAGGAAACACAGAAGACAGTGTTTCCAAGCAATGTGAACACACACCATACTGTGCTGCTTAGGCCTACAGCTTCAGTTAGTACTACAGTTCATATGGGAGTCGGATTCACCAGCAGTACCACTCACTAAGCATACATGTATTGCTTTAGACTACAATGGGACATCACAGTCGTCAACAAGGAACTATGTCACATCATCTGCCATAGTACCATGTCTGCCTAACAATAACATACACATCTTTTGCTGGCCACACAGCTAGGATAGACACTACCATGTCAGATACAACTTCACACTATGCTATCACACCTTTACAGACCATGCACACATTCAGCATTACACTTTTTCAACCTCACATAGCAGGTATTGCATTGAGTACATGTGTGAGTGCATAGTGTCATAGGTAGGTGAGATGCTATTAGCCCTAGGGCCTACAGCAGCCTAGCTATATGCTACCCTGGCCTTTGCCACACATGTACTTTGATTTCACTTGCCCCTGTCAACCAGAACCACAGAGGGGATTCCTGGGGTGTATTATCAATCTCCCAAACAATCATCAGGGGTATTTATGACAATTGCTAATGAGGATTCTAGTTTGCTATTGCTAGGTGGTCTATTCCAGAGTATGGAATATCTCTGAGATAGGAACCTATCCCTCCAGCATGTGCTGTTTAGTGAGCTGATGAGGTTTAGGGCCCTAGAGCATGTAGCCCGGAGGGATTGTGATATGTTGCCATGGTGGTTGTCACACAGCTATGGGTCTGACATACCTCTGTATGTCCGGCAGAGGTCACCTCTGTGTGGGCGGTATGCAATACAGTCTAGCTGTGGTTTTGTGAGTCAGTCTGCATAGGGCATCTGTTTGAGGCCAGTATTACCCTTTGTGAGGTATGTCTGTGGCCTTTCCACTTGCTGTAGTTGTCATGTGAGATACATACCACACAGGACATTTTGATGAGTAGAGGGGAACACTGAATTATATATCCCTACATGACACACCTGTTGTCATGACACATACCACATAGATTACAATTCTAGTGTGGCACTGTCTTTATCAAAGGGGAGGCTACTGTCCACCTGTGTCCCATGTTCCCTTATCACACCTTCAGTGTTAGGTAGATTTCTACCTATGTGGTAGTTAATGGGTACAGTGTTTTGGAAAGGAGAAATGGCACTGCAGTATCGGCACTTGTCTACAGTCCATGCCTTGTTCACCACACACCTGTTGCAGTACATATGACCCCGTGTCTCTCTCT
Organism: Protopterus annectens; assembly: GCF_019279795.1. Classification (NCBI taxonomy): domain Eukaryota; kingdom Metazoa; phylum Chordata; order Ceratodontiformes; family Protopteridae; genus Protopterus; species Protopterus annectens. The sequence goes on along the minus strand of NC_056745.1, from coordinate 826,325,049 downwards.
CTCTCTCTCTCTCTATATATATATATATATATATATATATATATATATATATATCTATATATATAATATATATATATGTGTGTATATATATATATATATATATATATATATATATATATATATATATCTATATATACATACATATATATATATATATATATATATATATATATATATATATATATATATATATATACATATCCATACACATACATGTACACATCCATTGCTGTACGTATGGATGTACATATAGGCACATGTACAGTCCACCTTTCATGTTGGGGATATCACTTATGCGACAGTTGTGGGATGTACAGTTATGTCATTCTATTGCACAGTGTTGTGCAGAATGCATTTTGGTGTCCTCAGCCCATGTAGCTTTAGCAGGCCTCACTGGCTGTAACACAGCAGATCTGACAAATCAGTCACACAGCGTTTAACCACCACATGACATATATCAGCACTGCATGCTGTTTTCTATGCCTCACACTATGACCTACATAGATGTATGCACATAACCTTCAATGACATATATGTGTCCACCCTTCACTAACAGTTGCAGTATGTCCCTTGCCCTATGCACATGTGCAGATACAGATAGATATGTACTGCTGCCACATATGGATGATTTGCAGTGTGTAGAGTACTCTTCAGGAACATCTACTACATGCCAGCACATACATATGAGTTACATACCTTACCTTTGTTTTCCCTGCTCCGTCTGTTGTTACTGTTTTGTTGTTTTGTTTTTTTTTTGGTTGTTTTTTTTGGGTTTTCTCTGTCTGTTTCTGTTTCTGTCTCTGTTTCTGTCTCTTTTGTCTGTGTCTCTGTCTGTGTCTCTGTCTCTCTCTCACTCTCGCTCTCTATCTCCCTGTTCCTGCAATGATATTATTGCATGTGTGGACAGCAGGTACAGCCTGCTTTTCTAGGTATGTGCACATGTGCATGTGACAGTCTTTGCACCAATTGCTGCCCACCATTCAGTAATTGCATGCAGCCTGCTGTGTGGTGATTGCAGTACTCACTGTGATTGCAGCCCACTGCTATAAAATGCTAGGTTAGGTAGGCGTAGCCCTTTCAGCTTTTCAAGGTGGGGCCCATGCTTGTTTGCTCTGGACACCGTTGTGTCAGTCAAGAGGTTGGTTTATGTCTCTTATCTGAAGCTAGGGTTGTAGCCAGTGATATGCATGTTGTACTCAAACCTGAATGTTGCTGCTTCCAGTACACACTTTTCAGTGTAGACATGTACTCACCCCTCCAAATGCTAACACAGGATACATGGGAGTATGTACTTTCTTTCTGAATTAGACAATTAACTGCCATACAAATGTGGTTATTGCAATGTATTCCTGTGGCACATGCACTGTTTGTGTACTGCTGTACTGTAATTATTAAGTTACTCAATTCTGAACAGTTTGTGGTTTGTTTGTATTGACATTAGCACAGGCTGCTCAACACAACTGGACATATTTCAGTACTGAGTATGCCTACCTACACCCTTGTTTTTGCCTGAATACACAGGTATGTCATACCTTTGGGTAGGGGTGCAGAACTGCAAAGAGCATTTTTTATTATCGTGTGAGGTTTATATTACATACAGGGTTGCTGTGTACCTGTTAGTCTATCAAGGCAAGTAGTCTGTCTGTGTAGCTCCCACCTGTGGACATATCCAGATGGTAGCTAGAGGTTAGTCTATTATTCTTTGTCTGTGCACCACACCAGTCTTTTCAGCACTGGCACAGTGGCATTGTCACAGTTGGTTGCTAGCAGTACATGGCTACATCCTGCGATATTTCTGTGTTGTACTCCTACTTAAGGGCATGCTTGTGGAACTCCTTCCAAAGCTATTTGCAGAGTGTGTAACAGCAGGAATACTGATATGCCTGTGTGTTTCTGCCTCTGCCAGGCCTCAGATACTCTCAGGTATATATTTGAACGGCCTCAGTTGAAGGTAGATATAAGTGAGATACACCTGCAATATATTACAGACATATTGCAGTTGGGACTTTCTTGGGAATCAGAGCATATGTATTACTACACCTTTTCTGACATGCAAGCAGTGTCTACTCTCACCTATTGACATTATTCATTAAGTGTGATTCCCCACTTTTCTGCCTAATGTTAGTACTTTTCAGAGTAATTCAGAGGGGCACAACTAACATTTGTTTACAAATCAGGGACATCCCTGTAAAGCAGTCACAGTTGGGGATTCTGGCCTCTGCCCTATTCAACTTTGCCAGTGTTTATCCTGGTCTGATACTGTGTGGTGTTTGTAAGGTGCTACTGTAACATTATTCCCTGCTAGAATGGCTGGTTCTCTTTTCACAGTCCTGTCATGCAATTCCACAACTGCTGGTAAAGGCCAACAGAACAGGATTTGTGTTATGCCATTCCTAATTTACATTTACATTCCCTCATTGTAATGCATGATATATTTATTTCAGCACCAAGTTATTTGTATATCTATTGTGGCTTAGTGGTAATACATGCAGTCTATTGTGTCAATGGTCTGGGGTTTGAGACTGGCAGAGGTTTTTTGTTTTGCTGCTGAGCAGAACAAGGGCCCTGACATAGAGTGACAAAGGCAGTTTTAAGCAGTTGTAAGCGGGTTTGCACGGGTTTGTGCGACGCTTAGCTAAGCGCACACATGCACACACTCACTTAAACCCACTTACTACTGCTTAAAAGTGCTTACTCCCGCTAAACCCCGCGCTAATTTCTTTTAAGGAAAAGATGATGGGGACATAGGAAAGTGGTGAAAAAGGGGGCACAAAGAGGGACAGACAGTAGGTAAACAAGCTCGGGATGTGCAGGATGGGTGTAGCGAAGGTCCATAGCTGCCCATTTCTTTACCAGCAACAGCTGTGCATATGCAATAAATTTGGAGTGATATTTGAAACTTTCCACCCATGGGAGAGGGGTGAGGACAACAAAGTCTGTTGTACTGCCAATTATAATTATCAGTTTACATGTCCAGCGGACATGTGTGCGAACTGGGCAGCTATGTATGGGGCGTAATTTTTTTGTGGGTACAGATTGCCCTTTTTTTTTTCAGGTGAGAGTGGAAAGTGAAGTAGAGGAAGTAGGTATGTTTGGAGAGGTAGGTTGGGGAGGTTAACAGACAAGACAAACAAGATGCATACAGGGGCGGTGTATGACACATGGGGTGGGCGAATACAATTGACGGGGATGGATGTTTAGAAATCGCAAGCCTATGAGCCAACAGATGGTAACAGTGGAAATGAGATCCCCATCCATGGGCAGTCACAACTGCACCTTCACAGTCCCGAGGGTGGCTGTGCTGGGGGCTGCTTAGGATGGTCAGGCTCACCCATGAGACGTGCCACTCTCACCTCGAGCTGGCGTAGGGGATCAGCGACTGAACATTGGATCTCCCTACGCACCACAGCCCCCTTCGAAGGGTGACAGGTGGCCCTTCTCCACCCATGCTTGCACGGGGGGACGAGCCCCATCCCCTGCAGTGCTTCCACCCAAAGGTGGCACAGGACCAACGGGGGAGGGGAGCTCGGGCTGGGCACCAGACCTGCTGGTGCCAGGTGCACTCGCCAGCTGAGGAGGGACAGGTGGGTCCGCTGGGACAGGCCTTCCCATACGTTCTGTGATTAGGTGTGTTTAATTACAACATAAACAACAGCATTCCAGATTAGTTGTAACAGCATGCAGTAATATTCCCATTAACCCAACACACCAAGGTTCCAACAGTTGAACAGCAAGCATAACACATGCATATATTGAATGACAGTGGATATTCCAACAGCATGCAGGGATGATTGGTAGCAACAGGACACCATGATTGTGGTGTTTGAACAGGGCACATGCATCAAAGTGAATGCAAATATTTATAGAACAATAGGACATATGTCCCAACAAATATTTGAGATTACACATACCCATTGAGGTGTGGAATTGCATGGTTTATGCACATACATTAGGGTGTAGAAAGAAACCTCAATTAACATCTTATAAGTACTTTTAGTCTACACTACATTCCTAGTGACTGCAAGTGTATATCCCCTACATGTATTATTACACTTGCCAACATGCATTAGGTTGTGTAATGGGTTTGGCTAGTTCATTATATATATCTGACCTATATCTGACATACTAACTGTCCATGATACAGATGTTACTGCTACATATTTCTTGATTTCATTTATATTTCTTTATCTACATATCTGGATGTTTTCACATGACATTTTCACTTCAATTTGTACAGAACCCTGCATTTCTTGAAGCACACTCACATTTCTGGGGAACAAATTAACATGCTACTCATGTGCCTGATTTACTTATGCATGCCAGCCAGTAACTGACTGTTGAGGACTGTATATATGCTTCACAGCTACTAGCACTTCCATCACCCACTTTAGATGGGACTGCACAACTCTGGGTTGCCAGCACTTATTAAAACAGTACTATTTGTATAATGCAAGGGTACAGCAACATTTCAAAGTAAGTGACACAGACACACTCCGGGTTTTATACCTTTATTAATTACATTACACACTTTTCCACAGGCTCGCTCCTTTATTTGATATAACAGTGCATATGGAAGACATATTCAAGACATATTATACCTTTATTAATAGGTTAGAACACTCTTTTTCAGGCTCGCTCACTTATTTTATATGACAGTACCTGCAGAGATATTATTCCAAACATATTTTACCTTTCTTAATGGGTTACTACACTCTTTTTTTCTGGCTCTCTGACTTTTTTATATGACAGTACATGCAGAGGACTTATTTAGGGCATTTTATGGCTGTATTATTGGACTACAACACTTTCTTTCATGCTCTCTCCCCTATTTTATATAACAATACATGCAGAATAATCACTAACCTGCCTGGTGGCACAGCCTTAGCAGCCTATCTGCATAGGCTTGCTGATTCGCAGCACGGTCACCTGCAGCTGTGAAGTAAATGAAGGGATATTGAGACATACCTATCCATTATACAGAATCAATTATCAATTCTTACATACTGCATTCCATGGCTACCTACTCAGTTGTGGGGCATCTTGCATCCCACGGGCCTCCTGTATCCATTGGTTTAGGCAGTCCTGCTTCCATCTCTTCAGGTCTGCATGGTGGTGACAGACCTGATCACCAGTCCGAGGAACGCCTGTGGCCCTGGTGAGGTCATGAGCTAACTGGTTCCAAGCCTCTGCCTTGTACTCCGTCCCTTGGAACTGGCCCTGCAGGAGTCTTGACTCATGACGGTGGACAAGGAGCCAAACCATGTATTTCGACTCCTCGATGCCCCAACGTTGCACTCGGAAGCATGTACCCTCTCCAGCACCAGCCATTCTAACTGCAGATGTGAGCTACAATCAGTTATGACGAGTATTCCTGCCTATGGGGCTTATATATCCCGCATTTCCCACACTTTTTTGTGATTGGCCATTTTTGAAAATTCTCGGCTGACTGCAGACATGCTTAGTAATGGTTAATCTACCATTTCTAGGTATATGTATGTTAATAGTGGCTGTCATGGCTTAGTGGTTCAGTACCTTGATTATGGTGCACAGAGTCCTGGGTTCGAGCCTTGTCATTCATTTTATTTTAATACTGTCCAGACAGGCTAGGGGGTGTGGCTGTGTTTAAGCAACTTTGGTCTACGTTGTTCCAAGTTGCCCTATGGTGCCCTGGTTGGTGCAGCGCGCATGTCTGCGCAAACAGATTGCGCTGGTTAAAGCACTATTTAACTATGGGCAACTCTATTGCACTGGGTAAAGTGCTTTTTAACTCTGGGCTGGGTAAACACTGCTTAACTGCGGGCAATTATATATCAGGATCCTTTAAAAATATATTTATTTATTTATTTAACATTTGTTGACCGGGAAAGTCCGACTAGGTTCCACAGATCCAGTTTTCAGTGGAGGCCCAGGAATATATATTTTCTTCACTGATACATAAGCCATTTCACTGCTTTTTACTAATATTTTAATCATATATATCAGGTATTATTTCATATACTGATTTAAAACATAAATAGGAAGGGGAGTGGTGGGACTCAAACCGTGAATGCCTCCTCTTTGTGCAAATGCTCTACCATTACGCTATTACTATTTGGTGTGATTTGCATAAACATTCTTTCTTATGCTCTTCCATGTCTGAATTGCTAACTGCAGCTAAGCAATGGGCACACCCGTGCACACACGCGCAAATACGGGCAGCTATTTTGGGAATTTAAAAAAAAATAAAATTAATGTTTTATTTTTTATAACTGTGATGGGGGTTTACAATGTCAGGGAGTCTGGTGTTGGGTGCAAGGACATTTGAGTGGACTCGCGCTTGTGTGTTTTCATTTTACTTTGCAAACCCTTGCAGGGCCGTGGACATTTAGACTGCTCGGCAGTCAGACACGCCCCCTGCTTTCCTACACGGTCCATGTAAGACTTATGGTTGAGTCAGCATGCCCTCATGAATATTCATGGCACACTGACGTTATACTGTTCAACTGCAGCCTCCGAGTAAGACTTATTAAGTCTTACATGGAGGATTTGTGAATCCGGTGGATTATGTGTACATTCTTTATGGTGATTGTGATACAGTGGGATTAGGAAATTAACTTTTTCCCACTGTAGTGCAATCTTGGAGTTGCTATATTTAATTTACAGGGGATGTGGGGGTGGAGGGGGGCTTGCACCCCTGCAGAAACATAGTAAAAAGTGTGTTTGTTAGTTTACGGTCATTTTATATGGAGGGGATGTTATTTTCATGTGATTTGTAGTGTTCGATGTTGTGATGCACATTTTAGATGTTATGAAATTTGATTTTATGAGTTTTAGATGTTATGGTTTCAATGCTTTGATTTTAGATGTTATGGGTTTTAGATGTTTTGAAGGGGAACCAATCTACATCTTCCCTCTTTGAGAAATAGATTGTGCAATTTGTTATGAGATTATTTGGCATGCAGAAATCACAGGTACTCTATAGACATGCATTATACAATACTAAATACACATGCATATACAATCAAGTCCACGTTGCTGTGTATTACACACTAGGCTTAGAAACTCGTCCATATCATGTGACATAAAACTGGGAATTAGATTTAGCAGCTGGGACAGTTTTTTTGCAAAATAGTTGAACTGTGGAATGTTCAAATCACTTTCTGGAACAGAATCAGACTTTTGAACACATTCTGGTCTGGAAACAGTGTTTGACTCATTCTTTGATTTAGAGTTTGCATCACAGATACGATGCTGTGACTGTAGTGATAATGATTCTGATACAGGAAGAAGATGTCTGTGATTTCTCCTATACTCTACACCCTCAGAATCTACCAAGTAGGATCTCGGCTTGGCACAGATGCCTGTAATCTGTCATATTCAATCAAAACCTTTGGTTGTCTGGATTCATACTGTCTCTCCTTCCCTCAATGGACAAAGTAATCTGCTTGATCTGTTGTAACTAGATTTCTGGAGATTATGCATCTTAAACAATTGAGCCTTGATGATTTTATTGTTCTTAGGTTTAGGCTGCAACAAACTTGAAGAAATAGGTACCATAGTTCTAGTTTGCCTGGAAAGTAGTCTTTGAGCTGGTCAGTCAGGAACACCATCATGGGGTATTTTTCTGAGATTAAGCAAATTCAAGAATACATCAGTATTGTCACACTTTGACTTTTCAAATAATTGCTTTGCACTCTGTACTGCACATTCAGGTAGACCATTGGATTGAGGATATTCAGGACTACTATTGACATGTACAAAGTCCCATTCCTTTACAAATTTCTAAAACAACTGGCTAGTGAATTGAGTACCATTATCAGAAAAAAGTTTGTGTGGACTACCATGAACTGGGAAATGACCTGAGAAATGATGTTTCAACTTAGTAATAACAGCAGTTGAGGTTATGTTTGGTAGTAGATCAATCTCAAACCAATTCGAATAAGAGTCCATGAAAACTAAGTAGTGTTGATTGTTCCACTCAAAGATATCAGTTGCTACAGTAGACCAAGGTAGTTCAGGAACTGGACTTAGCTGAAGTGATTCTCTTTGCAAATGCATTCTAGTACTATTGCATACTGAAGAAGAAGAAAGAACTCTATCAATGTCTTTTGATAATGAAGACCAAAATATCAATTCTCTTGCTCTTCTCTTAGTGGATGTGGATCCTGGGTGACCACAATGCAAACTCTGAATTTATTCATGCTGTAAGGAAGCAGGAACAATAATTTTAGGACCTTTGAAAATAATGCCATCTTCCATCAACAATTCATCTCTGTAAGGACAATACTCTTGCACCTCAGGTGATACACTAGATTGCTTTGACAGCCATCTGACATTAATATAGTGATTTGGCTTCTGTGAAATTGGATCCGTCTGAGTATGATCTCTTAACTAATCAAGTCTAGTGGTGGAAAAATTATGCACTGACATCACATCAAAGTCAAAAGTCTCTGCATCAAGCTGTTCTGTTGTATTTCTGAGCTATCTGGCTAAGGTACTAGCCAGATAGAGAAATGTGCCTTTAGTGTAGACCAATTTGAAATTGTACTTTTGCAATCTGAGCATCATTCTTTGTAATCTCGCTGGAGCAGAATGCATAGGCTTCTTTAGAATAGTAACTAGAGGTTGATGATCAGTTTCAATCTGAATAGCTCGGCAATAAATATAATCATGAAACTTGGAACATGCATATACTATAGCTAGAAGCTCTTTTTCAATTTCAGCATACTGCGTCTCAGTTTAGAATAGTGTTCTAGATGCATAGGCTTCTGGTCTGACCTCCTGAAGTATAACTGTGCCAAGGCCAAATTTTGAAGAATCATAGGAAAGAATAACTGGTTTGTTCACATCTTAGTATCTTAACATAGGTGGAGTGGCAATTTTCTGCTTCAGGTCTTCAAATACCTTCTGATGATGTTCCAACCATAACCATGCAACATTTTTTGCATGTTAGCTCTCTTAAAGGTGTTGACAACTCACTGAAGTCTTGTAAAAATTTGCCTAAGTAGTTGGCCATGCCCAGAAAATGCTGTAAACCTTGTACATTGTCTGGCGCTGACATCTCTAGAATAGCTACTTGCTTGGTTGGATCAGGTCTCAAGCCTGTACTTGTAAACAAATGGCCTACATACATAACTTCTGAAAGTCTGAATTTGCACTTCAGAGAATTGAGCTTTAAGTTCACTTCACGTGCTCTGTCTAGAACTTTCTTGAGGTTTCTGTCATGCTCTGCTTCATCATTGCCTCCAACCAATAGATCATCTACTATTATGGCAGAAGGATAACCCAAAAAAAGTTGCTCTATTGCACGCTGAAAATCTTCACTTGCAGAATTTATTCCAAATGCCATCCTTAGGAATCTGTACTTACCAAGTGGACTACCAAAAGTAGTCAGAAATGATTTGCAATCAAAGAAACACTTGCCAAAATGAACTCTTTGCATCCAAAACAGAAAATTCAGTGGCATTTGTTATTAGAGCTGCAACTTCTTCAACTGTGAGCATTGAATTATATGGTCACTTTAATGCTCTGTTCAAATCTCTTTGGTCAATGCATATTCTGATTTCATCTGAACCTTTCTTGTGAGTGGCTACAATGGATGACATCCATTCAGTTGGTTCTGTCACTGGACAAATCACACCTAGCTGCACCATTCTATCCAGCTGAGCTTTAACTTTATCTTGCATAGGTATTAGAACTCTTCTTACTGGTATGACTACTGGCGTGACCTCTGGATCTAACTTCATGGAATACACAACTGGAAGTTTGCCTAATTTGTCATCAAAAACATCAGCATGCTCTGAGAAAATGGCTTCAGAGAAATTGGAACTCAGAACTGCACTCACATGATGAACTTAATTAGCAAAAGAAAGCAGATTCATTCTTAAACTATCTTTGAGACCCAATAGAGATTGCACTGGTTTTCAGACTATGTAGAATAACAAATTGCAACAGTTCTCAGCCAGATAACATAAAATATCACTGAACCTTCTGTTTGAATTTCTTCACCTCCATAAGCAACAAGTCTCACACTGCTAGTTACATTGAGTTGTTCATTAGTTCTCACTCTTGCAAATGTGTCTGCTGATATAACATTACACTTTGACCCAGTGTCTACTTTGAGCTCAGTGGATTTTCCATTGATCCAGACAGTACAAAACACTTCACTTCTTGTTAATGTTTACTGCATCAACTCTTTCATCAAGTACTGATACACAATCTACATACAAAGCTGACTGTTTTGGCTTTACTTGATCAACTTGCTTTTTTGTGCGACCGTTCTTTACAACTGTGTGAGTCTTACTTGATTTACAAAACTTTTGGAAATGGTTCAATTTTTTACACTTGTGATATTGCTGACTAAATGCTAAGCACTTCTCTCTTTTAGACTCATAATTCACACCACAATTGTGACAGTTAACAATAAAGCTAGATATGGGTTTTGCTGATTCATGTTTTTGTTGCACTAAGCTGGTGCTGGAGCTTCCACCTTTCCTGGAACTTTCTAGAAAACCTCGTAGCTTCTTTAGTAATCCTGTAGCTGCCATGTGCTTAGGCCTGTTCTTGTTTTTCACATGTTGCATACTATCTGTGTTTGCTCTGGAGGCAACTGAAACCATGCTCTTGTCACTCACAAGCATACTTGTATGTTTTTCTGTCACCTCATGGACTTGACAAATCTCTATGGCTTTGCTCAATGTCAAATCACTGTCATGAAGTAAAATCTTGCTCACAGCAGCACTATTAATACCACATACAAGCCTGTCCTTTATCAGCTCATCTTTTAGATCACCAAACCGACATGCAAATGTTTCCCCTGGTTTCTGATCTCTTGTGTAAACCAAATGCCTCTTTAATGTAATATTCATCTGGGGATTGCACATTTCTCTGAACTTGTGCTTCAAACACTCGGGGTCTTTCCTTAATTCAGCTTGTACAACAATATGGCAGCCCCCCCCTTCTCCTTCATACATTGCTGGTGCATACAAAAATGAACACTCTCTTTCCATGGCCTCGGACCTGCTAGGTTTAGCAAAATGAATGCCCTGTTGCATGCATCTCTATCTGCATAAGCTGCTTGTATGAAAATATCATACTCTTGCTCAAATATTCTTCAATTCTCTGCAATATTCTGATCAAGCACAAGTGGTAGAGGTTTTTAAAATCCGTCTGACATATTAACACATACCAGCGAAGGGTTTTGTGAATGAGCATGAATACACACACATGCACATATGCATACGTTTCTGGCATAAACAGTACTTGTCCAATGCCTTCATGCTCTGAATTTATACTTTTGTTGGGCTTATCGGAAATATGCGAATTAATGAACTTGTACTTTTTTCGAATAACTGGACTTTAGTCGGTCTTTTTGATATTTTACTGGACTTTGCAAAATACTTCTTGGGGTTTTTGGTGCTTTCAGAATTTTATCAGTAAAGGCAGAAATGCTACAGTCATGCATCATCACTTGTTAAAGTCATCACTTTAAGAAACATTCGAGAACTTTACGATGCGACTGAGTAAGTGATAAGCACTGTAACACTCTTGTAATGTCATCTTTTGCAAGAAAACACCTCTTATCAGTGTAAGAAACATGTCAAGCAACTGCACAATCTGAATTAATCGAACATATGTTGCCCAGAACTCAATAACTTTCAAAGTAATTGCACTTTGTAAATAACTGCATACCGCACACTGAAATGTCCTCAAAATGGTGTTACTTTGCTAGGCAACTCTTTACAGTACAAGAAGCACTCTGCAATGGTGGGACTTTGTGAATAGACACCCAGCACAAGAAACTTTTTCAAAATAGCTATACTTTGACTGGATTACGCAAAATAGTTGCACTTTGCACACGATGAACTCTTCAAAATACATGCACAGTGATGAGCACACACTGTAAGCACTTTTACACACTCTTGAGATACTTCAAATAACTTTAGTTATGCCCTTGATACAATATGAAGTCCTAGTTATTCCCAAACACAGCACTTTGCCCAAAACACATACAGTAGCCTTGCTTTATTTTTTTGGTTAATGTGACCTTTTCTTTTCTTATTATATTTGTTTTGCATGTTTAAGCCCTTTTCCTGCCCAATGTACTTTTCTTATGCTCATTTTACTCTAAACATGCCCAACTTTGCCTCAAACACACTCATTTTGCTCTAAACACACTAGTTTTTTTTGCTTTACTGTTAATTGTTTCATCAAATATATATATATATATTTATCTTAAAGATTTTCTTTAGTTAACAAACTTTTTTGTACTTTCCGCTTGCCTGATATTGCAGTTTCTGCCCCTGTAATGCCCCTTTTTTTGTCTTTCACTTGAGAAAATAATTTTTGTTATTTCTCATTACCTTTGATTCTTTCTGGTTATGTTTGTGCTCTTTTCTTTCAGTTTTACCTTCACTGTCATCTTTGCATCTCATGGCTCTCAATATTCTTCTCTCTTCGATCCCAGTTCTGACACCATGTTGCTTTTGTGTTAGGACACAAATAGACAAGTCTTTGTGGGTTCTGTTCAAGCAGCTTTATTTTATACAAACACATCACTATAGAGGCTTACTGACTATAACTTAAGTAACTTATATACAAACTAACAACTGTGATCATGCATGCTCACTTTCTGTCTGCTTCTACAAAATGACACTTGGGATTGCATGTGTCTGGAATTTATATGTGAACGCACAGCCTCGCATGCTTCTTAAAGATATAGCTCGCACACTTTACACTCTGATATACAACTCTGTTTTGACCGTGGTCCTTGTTGTCTGAAGTAAAAATAAAAAAAATTAAAAATGTATTCTTCTTTTAACAATTTTACATTCAGGTGTTACCATCTTTGAGCACAGATCAGAGGACATGAGATTCAAACCTGCAACTGCAATCTACATCCAGACTCTAAGCTTGAGACCTACCTGCCTACCTTACACATCTCAACTGGGGAAGTATATTTTTCAGTCAGTGAAAAGAGTTAATGGTATGATATCATCTCAATGGGGGATGGTCTGCTAATAATGATAATGGCTTAGGATTGCAATGTATGAACATGTGCAGATCATGTAGCTAATCTGTTAGAAAATTACATTTGTGTTAGCACTGTGTTCAGAAAAATTAACAGTAATGGAGAGCATCCATTCCTCAGACAGTGTGACAGTGTCATGTAGCATCCAGCTTCTGTGAACAGAACCTTTCCTGTTGCTGTACATTATGGATGCAGAAAGGTATGTGTGAGGAACCTTATTCCTTATTAAATTGCACATCACTAGTAAAATCCATACATCTTCCGTGTTCTTCATTTTTGGGTCTATATTATATATTCGAAGAATCAGTTCAGCGAACGGTATTTTATATCACAATGTGGTTCAGCGAACTGTTCATAGTGAGATTGCAGTACAGTGAACATCAGAAAATTTGATCTTTCCTCACTGTAGTGCAATCTCGGAGTTGGTATATATAATTAGCAGGGGGTATGGGGGGGGTGCAGCCCCCAACAACAGTGAGTTTGCTGAATGTTATTTTGATGTAAAATGCTGTTTGCTGAACTGACTCTTTGAGGATATAATATAGACACCTTCATTTCAACAGATAGTGTGGCAGTCACAGTTCTTCAACATTAGAGGTTGAGTTTGTTCTATTGTTGCCTTCAGTATTTCATGACAAAACAGAGCTTCATAACGTTTTTAAAAAGTATACAATATTAACCTAAAAATTGTTCAGACATACAACAGGATTTATCAAGATGTACTGGCCCCTGCTGTTAAATAGCTGATGTTAATGGAATGTTATGGATTACAGAAATATCAGTAAGAGTTCAACAAATAAATGAGTTATTCACAACAGTGTTCAAAATATATGTTAATATCAATAAGTGTAATATGCTTTGGTAAATGAAAGCTATATGTATATAAAATCAATATAGCAGTTTAAGATCTATGTGTCCCCTTTGAAGATTTGAACCCACAGCATACAAAATGCACGCATGCTAGCCTGTTTTCTTACAAGCTGAACTAACACTCAGCACATGCTTCTTACAAACAAACAGGTAGGTACCTTTCTTCAAACAATATTGTTCAACAACTGATGTCATCAGGCCATTATGGATTAAAAAGATCAGATCAGTGAGTCATTACCATGCACAGTATAAACCTTAATATAAAATATTGCAATATGTTTTAAAAAAATGATATGGGTGAAGTTCACCAAGACAAAAAGTTATCCTATGTGGTCTGGAATCCAGAACATGCCAAAATTTAGATGTGCTAGTCAGTTGCTTTACAGGCCGAGCTAACATTCAACAAGAATTTTGTTTTAGAAGACATGTACTTCAGTTGTTTATTAGAAATCCTGCAATAAATGGAAGAATATGGAAAATGCTTAGAATTTTAACACTTCTCATGCTGAAGACATAACAGCTATCAACACATAACTTAAAACACATGTTTAAGCAATGAAACAGGCATTAATGTTTATGTTAAATAAACATGTCTGTGTTATTGTTTAGGAAGAATGATGTAAGTAAGTTATATGCGTGTTTGTCTTACAATGTGTAATGGTCCAATAGGTGATACAGTGGGACTATAATTTAAAACTTGAAATGCGCATTCATCTGTGGCCTAGGCACCATAGGTGTCTGTAATACATGAGGCTATGTGAAATTATGTACTTAGATATTATAAAACATATGCACATCTACAAAGGACATAGTTATGGACGTTATTTGATTATTAAACAAAATGGGTATTGAACCCATAGTTAAGAGGGTAGTATTTACAAATGTTCACTGTATTATCCCCAAGAGTTAATTTTCACAGCCACTAGTACATGGTTATAAAAACATGATATATATATATATATATATATATATATATATATATATATATATATATATATGGTTCAAATAAATACCTTTAAAATCTGTAGCAATGCTAAGATATATGTAAAATATTGATACTTTCTGTAGGGATCAATGGGCTGCCTCCACACTTTGTTGACCCTCTTTCAAAGCTCTGCTGCATCCCTCTGATGCAGATCATCATAGCAGTAGTGAACCTGCACTCCAGTGCAGTAGATCTCCATTCTCCATTGATGCTCCCTTGCTATCTGGTTCCACACGTTAATCATAGCAAAGTTCCTGGGTCTGGCTGTCTTTCTCTGCTCCAATCCGGCATACACCATAAACATCTAGGTCATCTTTTTGTCAGTCCAGTTGGGCACATGGACATGTCTCAGTTTCCTTGAAGTAGCTATCATGATCTTCAAGTAGAAGAAATCTGGAAAATACAAAAACATAGAAATACTCACTGAGGTACACAATTAGCAATGGTCTAATCAGAGTAAATGTATCAAAATCAACACTTGAAAGTGGAATTAATGTCATGTTCTAAGATTGTTGGAAGAAAACAGGCACATGCCACACATGGTACCATTTATCGATATCTATTGGATGTTTACGTGGTACACCTGGGTGTTTTGGTGCTTAATAGCAAGTTATGTGGGTGTGTGAAAATGTGATTCCAAAAAACTTGAATTTTAATGAACTTCATTAATTACATAGGGTGCAAATGGTACTTAAAGCAGGGTGCACACAAGGTGCACTTTGATTCTGTTAGTCTGAGTGAGAGGTACATTGACAACTGGTGGAATTTATATAGTGATAATTAGTAATTCTGTTAAAGATAATTGTTTCAAAAGGTACTTGTTTAAAGTCATATTTACTCAAAATATTAAATTTAACAGAAGATTTTATAAGTACCTGGAGTCAAGTTGTGAATATATGCATACAGGTGTTGCTCTTCTAAATATTTTGGTTCAGTCCCATATGCTGTTGTACACAGAGACTTCCACTGCAAATGATAACAGTATATGGAAGAGGATTTATGGATTATCTGCAATTCTTACTGATAATTCCTTGCACTCTGTGGTCTAACTACAGAAACCTAAGGATTATGACAATATCCATAACTAGTAGGTGATATTATGCATATTTCATAAATCATGTTTCTTAAAAAAGTGTTAAAACATATGCTGTTACTGTTATGGATATATTTTTAAGGATGCTTCTTAACAAAGGTGTTATCTCTACTGGCTCAATATACTATGGATCTGTACTGCCTATGGATCCTGAGATATTCTGATGCTTTAAGTTGTTTACTTGTTAATTGATATAGCATTTTAATGTGAAACTCAAGCAGACTCTGGTGACATGATACTGTTGTTTTTGGACTTCCCTTCAATATATATGTAGTGTCAGGGGTTCTAATCCCAGTCATGAATTGTACAGATATTACAAGTTATGCTGATTTTACAGATGTCGTATGAAGGCATTGTTACTTTTTACATCATGTTAATATTTATCACAGACAGTATTATACAAATCTTTGCATTGAACAGGAGTGTATAGCATTTATTTTGACATATGCTGTACACAAAATCAAATGCATAAGTGTGCTCAACCATGAATATTATCATTTGTGTATCAATGTTTTTCAGATGGCCAACCATCCTAAGGGTGAGAACCCCCCCCCCCAGGAAAATGAAATCATAATTGATGCTCTCCAACAACATGGAAGGAAAGTCCTAGGCTAATCAGATAATATCATTTGGAGAAATAAAATCTGGACAGACCTCATCAACATGATCAGTGCAGTTAAAGGCCACAACCAATCCTGTGAGGCCTGTAGATGCTGCTGCTCAGGCATGATTCTTCTTGCAACAAACAGAGTGACACTTTATAAAAAATCGATGAATGGCACTAGTGGTGGACCACCATTGACCCCTCCCCAGATGACATCACAGTCTTTTTGCCCTCACTGCATAGAGAAAGAGGGGAATGTTGTATCCCTGGTGGTGGGATTGAAGCTGGAGTTCCAGGACAGACATTTATGTATTTATGTCCATTAAAGGGATGAGTATTGTGACACTCACTGCATATTGCTTCAGCATGCATATTCATGTATTGCTGTTTATGATTTATGTCAGCAGGGTTTAACCATGAACACACTTTCACCTAGGGTGAGGATGATGAACATAAGTAGATACATGTCAAGCAGAGCACCTCGCTGTCCCTCTTCAAGAGAAATCTTGATGAGTGGATGGGTAATAGAAAGTTCACCCCAGGGATGACTCCAGTGGCTCTACTTGATAGAAGCACTAGGAACTAATGTGGGGTGGCATGATGCCAGGGCACTTCTATGGGCTAGGCCTGTAAAGGCTCCAGGGCCATTACCCTAGTACACACCTATGAACCTATGAACATGTATTGGTACATATGAGTTACAGACAGAGCAGTACAAACAACATTTGTAATGCTCATTGCATTAATATTTACAGGTCCATCTACTTCAGGCTTATACCATGGAGCAGCAGGTGAGTGTCTCTATACTGTTGCTGTGCACACTACCTTGTTAGTGCCCCTACCTCATTTAATGGCACTGCTGTTTACTGTTATAGTGTTGTTTCCATAACATTAACACTACAGGTACATCCAGTGGAGGGGCGAGCCATGCATTATTGGTGCAGAAAGACCAGATGTGTTACAGTAACATTGACATAGCTTTCAAAAATATGTAGCACAAGTGATACCTAATATTTTGTCAATATTTGTCAATACAGGCCCTTCTGGTGTACAGTTGCAACATCCATCATGTGAGTATTTGCAGCCCATATTACTGTGTTGTATATGTGATGTTGTCAGTATTTATTTTGCTAACTACAAAACTGTGCTGTCTTTCTCTTTACTTTCCCACTGCAGGATACAAAGTACAGCCTGCAACCTCTACACAACAGGAGTCCTCAAGGGTACATTTGAGGGGTATGTGTATGTCACACATTCTGCATGTTCTGTGTTCATGTGGTTAATGGTATGAATGATGTGATCCATAATGTTTTTTTCCCCCTACACTAGCTGAAGTTCACCCCAGTGGAAAAACAACATCATCCCATGAGTAGTTTCCAGGTGTGTTTTTATTTTTTTATGAATCACATATGTCATGTATGCTTATCATGTAAATAGATTATGTAGTTATGGTATGTACATTCTGTGAAACACTCATATAGTAGACTGCAAGTGAAGTTATCAGTATTTGTAGCACTGTAGTGAAATATATATGCCAAGTGTCATTGATATTACTCATGTGCTGTAGGCACATTGTCCTAATCTGTGTCTTTGTACCTTGTAGCACATCAACTGCTTTTATCATTCAGCAGCCTATCCAATGACCATGATGTTGTTTATGATGTGTCTCAGCATGGTAGTATGGCCTCTGGAACAGAGGACCTTGAGTTGTTTGGAGAGTCCATTTGTGAGGTTGCTGAAGTTGCACCAGATGTATCCTCAGATGTGGAGGTCCACATGTAGATGCATTCAGAGGATGATGGTACAGTGAATGTTGAACAGGGTGAGGCTGTTGATCAACACACCCCAGCTGGGACCACTGCTGACACTGGCAGATCCATACAACAACCAGACACAGGGCATGCAGATGCAGATGTAGGCAAGCAGATGTACATAGCCAGATGTTAGAGGGTGTCTGCCTTCTGTTGCAGGCAAATGAATGATTACAGCAATGGAATCATTCAGATGTCCATGTGCTTGCCCATGCTACATGTCATGCATGAAAGAAAAGAGCACAGACACAGTGAGATTATGGCTGCATTGGCCTCTCACAATGAGAGTCTGTTAGCTGTGGCATGGTCAGTGGAAACCCTGGCCTCTATGGTACTGCAGCAGTGTTGTACTACAAGCAGGGTTTTGCATTCCATAACTATGCACAGCAGATTGTAACCTGTGAGAGGCATGCCACTTGTCTGCAGAACCACCATTGGCCATTGAGAATCCATGTCTGTGGCCAATCCTGCACAGATGCCAACTGCTGGACCATCTGCTGAAGTCCTGCTAGTCACAATGCCTCAACAGGCAGTCATGCTCCTTCATCTCAACATGATGTTATACCCCTTTCATCTGCTGTGTGTAGCAACCAGGACAGGATGTGTCTGTACATGGTCGTGGCAGGGCAGACCATGGTGTGAGACATCAGTGAGGTTGACCAAGACTGTGTTAAAGTGTGTCCAACAGTGTAGTACACATAGCTGACTCATATTAATTTAATACCACTGTACTGTGATAAGTGTTTTCTGAAATAAATATGCCTGCTTTATATTGTGCATGATACATACATACATACATACATACAAATGTTTCAAGCATGGGCATTAAAGCCCTTCTAGCTTGCCAATATGCCAAAACACTTGTTCCCATAATAAATGTCCAGGCTGTTCTTAAAAATATCTAAACTAGTACTTGCTTTAATGTAATTTGGTAGTCTGTTCCAAGCATCAGCTACTATGTCAGAGAACCAATTAGTACACTTCTCATTCCTATAGAATCTTCTACATAGGTTATCTGATGATTCTCTAGTACTTTTTGATAACCCCAAACATTCCCAGTGGTAGTTGTCCCTAAATGCCTTATATACTTGAATAAGATCTCCTCTTAAATATCTATAAGAGACACTGTAAAAGTTCAGATATTTTAGTTTTTCATAATAACTTAGATTTTCACATCCATGGATCCCCTTAGTATATTTCCGCTGTACTCTTTCCAGTTTATTCATGCTTGTTTTCCTATAGGGTTTCCATATTGTTATTCCATACTCAAGTTTGGGTCTAATGTAACTAACAAACAATGACTTCATTATGTTTGATTTCCTAGACTTTATAAATCTTTTTATACAACCCATAGTTCTATAACTATCATTAGCCAATTGGTTGATATGATTAGAAAAACTCATAGCTGAATCTACCCATACACCCAGGTCCTTAAATGAGTCTACACTTTCAATCACTGTATGCTGTATTCAATATTCACCTTTCAATTTATGTCTCCCAAATCTCATATGCTTAGTTTTTGATGTATTTATCAACATATTATTCTCCTGTGCCCAAATGGTCAATTTAGTCAAATTATTTTGCAGACATACCTTATCTGTAACACTTGTAATCAGTTTACCCAATTTCAGGTCGTCAGCATATAGACTGTAGAACACCTCAGATGAAAAAGTAAGGTCTGAAAGATACAATCTAAACAAGTAAGGGCCTAGTACAGAGCCCTGTGGAACACCTTGACTGCAACCAAGGATTTCACCTGTCCAGTTGGTGTGTGATACTTGCCATGTCCTATTTGTAAGCCATGCAGCTATCCATCTTATCAACAGTACATCAATATCTAGTTGTACTAATTTATTGATCAGTGTTTTGTGCATGACCCTGTCAAATGCTGAAGTTAAATCACATCACAGCACAAAATTTCATTCATAGCTGTTATTATATTGTTATAGAACATCAAGTTACAGGTGGTAATAGATCTATTTTCAACATATGCATGCTGATATATGGTTTCAAGTCCCAACATATCCAGTTCTGACAATAACTTATCCAGTATTACCTTCTCCATTATTTTTCCACAACATGAAAGTAGACTTAAGGGTCTATATGATTCTGGGTTTGTCCTACTCCCCTTTCACTTAAAGACAGGTTTAATAAGTGCATGTCTCCAATCTTGAGGAATCTCCCCATATTTATATGACCTAGTGAATAATAGATGTAATGGCAATGTAAGTTCTTGCTTAAGTGTTCTCAAATCATTGTTACTTATTCCGTCTCCTCCCTGCGCTTTGTTTGGATCCAGTTTGCACAATTCTTTTTCAATATAATCTAATTTGATTCCAGTATTTGGGGTTACCTGGATGTCACTAGGACAACTTACCACCCCTTTTGTGGAGCCAAATTGTTTTACATAAGATTTTGTAAATATATCTATAATCTGTTGTGTCTGAGAATAAATTTTAGAATCTGCACACAGTTTATCAATTTGTGTATCTTTACTCCTGCCACATCTTATAAATATAAAAAGGTTTCCTATTATGCTCAATATCTTTATATACATTTTCTTCAAATTTTTCTTCATCTTGTCTAACACTATGCTTAATCTGTTTGTCCAGCTCATTTATTTCAGTTTTCAAAGTTGTAGTTCAACCTCTCTTCCATTTCTTATATTTTTTGTCTCTCACCTTAATCAGGTATTTTGTTCTTAGGGAAATATACCACCCCCTGATGTTATGTGCCTAGATGCTGATGTCAAACATTTTTTTTTACTTTTTGCACTCAAACAATTTCTCTTTCAAAACTTTCCACATTCCATCTGCAGTTTTTCCACTGAACACCTCACTCCAGTTATATAGCAACTTTTTTGCTTCCCTATAGTCTGTAATTAACCTTCTGTACATTGGCTTAGATTTCAGTTTGGCAGAATTATCTAGCAACAAATTAACCTTTATGACCCCATGATCACTGCACATCAATGGTGATAAAACTTGACTTGAAGTTACAGTAATTTCTTTAGAAACACAAACAATATCTAGTACATTCCGTCCCGTTTTTTTTTTACAATCTAAAGCATTTGTTGTTCCTGAATATACTCTGTGAATAATTTCTTTACTAACGTTGTTGAATCAATATTATTCCAGTCTGTTTCTGGTAAATTTAAGTCTCCAGCTAATATTATTCTTCCCTCCTGTGTTTCATGTAAGAAATGTATGAATTCCTCTAGGTCATCTGCACTTGACTTTGGTGGTCTGTACACTCCAACAATTGTTATATGTTCCAGGGTTGTCTTTATTGTCACAGTTACACAGTCTATACTATTGGTATTATCACTGAACATGTAATAATCACAAGTCTCATAGCTATCTTTAATGGCAATCATAACACCTCCACCTGATTTTTTGTTAGAATGTCTGTTACAGTAAAAATATTTATATCCTGACAGAACTGGTTTCCAGTCATTGTTCTTTAACCATGTTTCACAAACTATAACATCAATCTTTTGGGAATGTAGTACATTTTCTAATAAAAAACACTTTATTATTAATGCTCCTAGCATTAACAACCATCAGAGATGCATCAAATGTTGCTATCTGTGAACTGTTACATTTTTGACCTGGAAAAAATCCTGGCTAGTGTTTGTCAAATATTGCAAAATATCTGCTGCAAAAAATTATCTTCCCTGATCTAGACAAATGCACACCATGCTGTCTGAACACATGTGCCCAACAGAAGGCTTGGATGCTCTATACATTTCCATTTTTTAAAACAAGACATTTTTTCCATGTAGGTATTTATCCAAAAAATATTTTCATTCACAGTGACCTGACTATCCTTTCTGTAGGTGATTTGTGAAAAGTATGTCCTAACATCAGTATAAGCTATACTATCTAGAAGGGCTGTCAGTTCCCGACT
Source organism: Protopterus annectens (assembly GCF_019279795.1). NCBI lineage: Eukaryota > Metazoa > Chordata > Ceratodontiformes > Protopteridae > Protopterus > Protopterus annectens. The sequence goes on along the minus strand of NC_056745.1, from coordinate 826,302,768 downwards.
AACAGTCAGAGAATCTTTGTTGATGACATCATTTGTACCAACATGAATAAAAATAGATCCATACTTCCTTACATTAAGGCGTTCCAAGGTTTGTTTCACATCTTCTGTTTTTGCTCCTGGCAAGCATAACACTACTCGATGTTCATTATCATCTCTACAAATATAAGTATCAGTTCCTCTAATAACTGAATCTCCAATTACAAGAATATCTTTGTTGACCATCTCTGAAGAATCTTCAGCTTCTAATACAGTCATTTCAGCTCTATCAATTGTTACGAAGGATAGATCTTCATCACTATTAGTCTTATTAATTTCACTGTTTTCATTGCGTATTAAATTCTCATCCAGCTGGCATTGTAAATCCACAGCTTGAGCCGTGTAGTCAACATCTGTCTTTCTCTTCTTTTTTCTTACAGTAATGTACTTCAAGTCTTCCACGTTCAGTTTTGATTTCTTCCTTTTCACCTGCCCCTTGCCTCTTTTTTCTACCTTTTCCATTGGAAAGGTGATGCCATTTTCTGTAGACTGAAGGTTTTCTGATAGACAGATATCTTCATTCCCTGTCGCCAGTGTGTTACACAACAAAGCAGAATCCTTTTTACTGCATATTCTCTTTCCTTTACAGTCATTAGTCAGTTTCTTTTTCTTCCTTGTTATTTGTTGAGAACTTCTTCCTTTCTTTCTTTCTTTCTTTCTTTGTTTCCTTCTAAACAAACCGGATCCTCAGATTGCTGAGTACTTGCATCCACAATTCCATAGTTCTCAGGGGCCTCATTATCTTTCATAGAAGTTGAATGTTCTTTTCAGAAAATAGATGCATCATTTCCTAAATCTGTTCTATTTGTTCTTTACCTAACATTATTTAGTTCATCAGTCCAGTCATTAATATATGATGCAACAGTTCTCCAAGCCATGCCAATTGCACATGTGCAATCATCATCATTAAGTCGAGATTTGCTTCTAACAATGGTAAGCAAATCATCCAACTTTTGACACGAGGAACAAAGATCACAAGTGTTATCAGCTGTTACCTTTAAATATGCATAGCATTTATTACACTGTACAAGATACTTGTGCATTAGCAAATCATTAATTGCATACTCATTTAAGGAATCCATATTCAGCTTTAATTGAATAAAATATTGCAAAGGGAAAAAATTACACAAAGTAGCAAAGAATTCAAAGGAACTTAAATAAACTTCTATGACAAAAATACCAGCAATATACAACTAAATAATAAAATACAATAAAGTTGTTCTGACCATACAAGTTCTACCAGCCAGACAGAAGTTGTAATTACTATAGCTCGCAGTTGCACCTCCTTTTAACAGT
>NC_056745.1:826231436-826296436 GCF_019279795.1 Protopterus annectens | reverse complement strand
CGTTCTTCATCCACTTCATAGCTATCCTTACTTCCTCCTAGCTAATCTACTGCACTTCATGATTCACTATGCGCACACCATCCAACCTTCTCTCCCTCTCATTCTCTTCATTCATCAGCCCCTCAAAGTACTCTTTCCATCTGCTCAACACACTCTTCTCGCTTGTGAGTACGTTTCCCTCATTATCCTTTATCACCCTTACCTGCTGCACATCTTTACTAGCTCGGGCCCTCTGTCTAGCCAATCGGTACAGGTCCTTTTCTCCCTCCTTAGTGTCCAACCTTTTATACAACTCATCATACGCCTTATCCTTAGCCTTTGCCACCTCTCTCTTCGCCATGCACCTTATTTCCTTATACTCTTGTCTACTTTCTTCATCTCTCTGACAATCCCACTTCTTCTTCGCCAACCTCTTTCTCTGTATACTCTCCTGTTCTTCTTCATTCCACCACCAGGTCTCCTTGTCCTCTTTCCTCTTTCCAGATGTCCCTCCAAGCCCCTTTCTAGCCATCTCTCTTACTAGCTCTGCTGTAGGTACCCAGCTATATGGTAAATCTTCACTGCCACCCAGTGCCTGTCTTAACTCTTCCCTGAACATCACCTCAAAATTACCCTTTTTCAATTTCCACCATTTGATCCTTGGTGCTGCCCTCACACTCATCCTCCTCTTCTTGATCACCAATGTCATCCTACAAACCACCATCCTATGCTGTCTAACTGCACTTTCCTCTGCCACCACTTTACAGTCTCCAATCTCCTTCAGACTGGCCCTTCTACATAAGATATAATCCACCTGTGTGCATCTTCCTCCACTCTTGTATGTCACCCTATGCTCCTCCCTCTTGTTAAAATACGTATTCAACACCATACCTACCCATCACTTCCTCATCCTCTCTGTTCCCTTCACCAACATGCCAATTGAAATCTGCTCCAATCACCAGTCTCTCACCCTTGGGTACAGTCATCACCACTTCATCCAACTCACTCCAAAATTTTTCTTTCTCATCCATCACACACCCAACTTGTGGAGCATATGCACTAACAACATTCATCATTACACCATCAATTTCCAGTGCTCTCTCTCTCTCTCTCTCTCTCTCTCTCTCTCTCTCTCTCTATATATATATATATATATATATATATATATATATATATATATATATTATACCTGACCCAATGCAACATAACTACATACACCCACAATATATCACTAACTTTGTACAATAGAACACCTATACAACTTTACAAAACCAACTACAAACAAGATAATTATGGCATTTAAAAATAGGGCTAAAACAAAAATATAAATATAACTATAAATATAAATATAAATGCCTTCCTCCTATTCAACCTTCCTCATTTTTACTTAAAGTTAATTGGGATATTCACCCCAGCCTTTGTCCAGTTCATAATGTACACACCTTTCAACAACACTCCATCCCAATCAAAATATTTCTTCCAAAACACAAAAAATTATACTCTTCCTCAATATGAACCTCAGATGTGTATATAACAAACTACCTAATTTGCATGCACACCAAGAGTTTTACTCCACTCATATACTAGTGGCTACTGAAACATGGTTAAAACCCAGAATGAAGGATGAAGAAATCCTAACTCCAGGCTACAACATACTCAGAGATGATTGACAAAATAAAAGGTGGCAGAATAGCAATGTTGCACACCCACTCTAAACTATCTTACCATTTCCCCCAAAATTCCCCAATTCAGAAAATTATAATTGTGTACCTTAAACTCAACAGTCATAAAGCCATATGCATAACAACCATATACATTCCACCACGAAGTAACATAACCAGTGCAGAAAACATACTAGATTTCACACAATATATACCTCAAAACAATCATTATAGCTAAGCTCAACAAAGATTTGTATAATATAACCTCTGATACTCCAAAAACTCCATGGATCTATACAATTTCTCTCACATGATTGCAATTGCCACAAGATGTGACAAAATTATTAATAAACAATCAGCCCTAGACTGGATTCTTACAACTACTGCAAATAAAATTGCTACCACAGGTTGTTCACCTCATTTTTTCTTTCACCATCTCCTAACATGCATATCCAATACCATGATTTACAAAAGACACCAAGCATCTTATGCTGTTAAGTGATAAAGCATGGAAAAATTGGATACAAGACGAAACCCACAATAACCTTCAAATTATCATCACCTTAGAAACCTGTGTCCAATATAAAATATGATCAGATAATATATCCTGCTATATTAACATACAGCATATCCATCACAATAACCCACCCTTACAGAATCTGCTACATCCTGGCCAGGCAGCCCCACCAGCTCTGTCAACCAATAATCACATGGATACTATGCCAATCAATTCAATATCTATTTTAACCAAACCGTTCTTTCCTTAAACAAAGACAGCTTCTCTCCCCTTACAATTCTACCACAAGTTACTTGTTAGATGCTTACTTTTACCTTTCAAGCAGTCCCTAGTTCTGTTATCAGAAAACGCCTCCCTAATTAACCTCCCTTTTTACATCAATACTGAATGGTGACGGTGTTGAATATTGGACTGCAACCCTGGAGAACAGCTTATATGCTAGAGGCTATAAAAAGGAGGAAGTGACTGATAAGTCGGGAGAAGTAAAGACACTGACGGAAGGAAGAGCAAGGCCATATTGTTCAAATAAGAGAGATCAAGCATTAAATAGAACTGAAACAATATCTAGGAACTATGTGGTTAATGTCTCTATATCATATACAAGTGATGTGAGGAAAGTAAAAGATGCCTTTAATAAACACTGGCCTCTTCTTATGACAGATAGAAGAATTAGGGAAGTCGTTGGAGAGTAGCCTAGTTTTATTTTTAAAAAGCATGTTATGCTACCCCAGGAATCTATCTGGTATTAATTTAAATACATGGAAAGGTACCAGAGCATGTACCAGTTGTAGTATGTGTGTGTCAATATGTTAAAAATACCAATGAGTTTCTCCTCCCGGTCACTGGTAATAAATATAAGTTGAATAGAGCAGTCACCTGTAGCAGTATGAATATTATTTATGCAGCACAATGTGACTGCTGCTTACATTTTTATGTAGGCAAAACAAACAGGACATTCAGAGAATGTATAAAGGAACATATTATTAGTATAAGGAATAGGGACTCTGTAAGTGCCCTGTCTAAATATATATAGAGAAGCGATATATACCATCATTTTAAATTTATAGCATTGAAAGTTATTATTGGGTAAAGGCTGGGTAATATTAAGAATCTGACAGAAAGAAGTGAGCTCAGATGGATACTCAAACTTAGAGCAGATAAGGAGAAGGGGCTGAATGATAAAGTATCCATTAAAAGTGCTTTAGACGCACAAGGAATACCTATAAAATAGTGCTACATATTATATTTAATAAGAAATAATCCCACTTAGTAAGAACACTGTAGAATTTTACCCAGCCTGTCGTAATATCACTTATCTAAATATGTTTGTAAATATGGGCTATCTATGATAAGACTGCTAAAAACAAGATTTGAGTATTTTATCTTACTTCATGAAATACCATATATTTAATATATCTGAGGATAGAGTTTATTCATCATAAAACAGTGATATTGTCTGTGTATAATTCATTTATTACACATTTAGTATGATGTGAGTGATTATTTGTACGGTGCATATATTTACAGCTATGCATAATCTATTTGCTATATTAGAGTCATCTTCTCATTCTATATATGATATCAGTAAGTATTCTATCATATAAATATATTGTATAACTATAACTATGCACATAGAGCTATCTCTGTTTAACATATATACTTATACCAAAGCATCCATCCATCTCTAAATGGATGTTGGAAGACCTTATTCATGTAAAGTACACTATATCTTAAGTACTATATAGTTGTGTAAAAATGCTTTTGGTAAACAACAATATAATGTTCCGAGTGTCATATAAAGTATATACTGGGGGTTTACATGTAGGACAAGAACATGTAATAAGTCTTGTTTTTTAACTGGTGACATATATATTTGCACCAAATTGCCTATATATATGAACTGAACTATTATTATCCATAGAATATATACTTTATGGTTTGAATGGGTTGCCCAGAGGTATAGAGTTAAAGTTATGTTTATTATATTTGCTTAAAGTTGAGCCTGGATGTATCCATGTAATATGCCGAGTACTTATATTACATATACTTGATTGACATATGAAAGACAGAAATGCAACAGTATGATTTGTTTCTATGGGAAAAGCATAAACCTACCTTGTTTAAAACTGTCTACATTTATGAATTAGTGACTTGATGTATTCTAGATTATTTAGTAATAAGATATATATTTTATAATACTTGGTTGTCTATTATAATTAAATGAAGAAAGTGGGAAGAAGTAAAACGGAGCATTTGTCGAGTGTGATGACATCATTGTGCATGCGCAGAGGCGCTGATATGACGACGAACACACTTTTTTCATTTCTAACATTTCTAACTTTTGGTAATGGAATATAACACAAAGAGGGTACAATATAAATATATCTTAAGTGGATTACACTCGCTGGACAAGTTTAACAGTCGAAAATGTGATGGGACAAATTCGAGTTTTAAAATGGAATTTGAACACGTGGCATGGGTATTTATTTGCATTTTAAACTGCAGCTATATTTACACTGTTAGAATTAGTAGGAATGTATTGAAGGTTAGACCTAGATTTGTTATTGTAATAATTTTTAAGTAACAGCATATATCTAAAGCAAAGCGGATAACATAGTGCGATATGATTCTAGCAAAGAATATATAATTAACAGAGACCTTTAGTATCATTATTGTTTAAATAATTATGTTTAGCATAATATATAGCATTTGACATGCTGCTGATAGAAGCAATGTTCTGAAATGTATTCAAATATTAAATGCTCGTAGATGCCAATGCTTTGACTGCTGAAATAGACTTTAATGTGCTATATAAATTGCATTTTAAAAGTAATACTATGTAATATAGATTAAGTTACTGATGCTTTTAAAAGAGGGTGTGTCTATAGTAACTTGATTGACTGGCAGTGGTCTTTCAGGTTAATAAGGTATACAGGGACAACTTAAAAACCTCTTTGTGTGTGTTTTTATATTTGTATATGGTCTGAAGAAGCCACGGATAGTGGTGAAAGCGCTTACCGAATATTAAAGTTCTTGGTTTATTTTATGTGGTCTGGAGCTATACTTCGTACAACTGCTACCATATTTTTCTTTGCTGCTATCTTTGCTTGTTTGGTGGAACAGTTTACGTTTACCAGCTGATTGTTTGCCTGTTTTATTTTATATAAATAAACTCCATGCAGCATCTAAATATGCTTTCATAGTGCAGTACACTGACAATTTTACCCTTATCTGCTATGCCCCTACTCTATCAAAACTCCAAGAAATCAACCAATAATTCTTCTCCTCAATTGAATATAGGCTGTCTAATTCAAGCCTACTCCTAAATTCAAAGAAAAATAAGCTAATGCTTTTCATGCCCAATAAATTTTGCTACAAAATTCATGACGTTAATATCATGTCTGCCAATAATACCTCAATTGAAATAGTACCCCATAAAAGGTAATAGGAGTTACTATAAATGACAGTCTAAAATATGACCAATAAGATCCACCAAAAGTTTGGTTTCCCATGCAGGACCAGATCTTACCTTACAGTTACTGCTAGCAAAACCACTGTATCTTCTTTTTTCCTTCCATCACACCCTTACAAATCACCATTACTTGTAAACCTACCTAATCTCATTCATAAAGTACAAAACTGCCCCTGTGTAAGTAATATCCTTCATCCATACTCCTCACAAAGATACCAGCATACAAGAAATAAACCCTTACTAGCAATTACTAAATCAAACAATACCTCTGATGACTCCCTGTATTCAAATTATGCATCTAAACTATGGTATGAAATAGCACTTCCACTGAAACAAATAGACAAAACAACATCATTCAAATCTAATCTAAAACAATTCCTGACAGATGCATGGTTATGCCCACGTTTATCACCAGATTAACTTAATAGTCAATAATTCTAAAGTATTCAGACTCAATCTCTTAAACATTATCCTTAGAAATACTCTTCCCTTCCTATCAGAAATAATCTTAATCTTCTAGTACATTGCATTCTCAATCAGTCTTAACTATTTTCCCACTCTTTTAAACTTTCTAACTCAGAATACCTTGAAGTGCTGTGCTAAATCTTTTCCTTTCATACTTTCTATGCTTGCATTTTTCTTTATTACTGCTTCTACATTTTGTATACAATAATATGATCATGTAAACTTGGCACATTATAAACATATGTACATCACAGAACATTACTCAGTTGGAATGTCTTTAACCATATTTGTGTTTTTTAAATGCAGCAAATCATTTTCAAATTGAATTTTTCATATCCATATAGTATATATTGTCATACATTTAACGTGAATGTACATGGTTTTCATTGTTTTTCTCATTTTAACGAGTGCTTCTGAAATGCAATTAGTTTACTAAAACTGAATTTTTCATATCCAAATAATATATACGATCTAAAATTCATTGGTAATGTACACTGTCTTCATATTCCTCTGAATGTAAATGTAGTTTTTGTTTTTTCGTCCCATGTTCCTTTGCACTATTTTTCTGTTGTTTGTAATAATTTTTGCATTTTTTCCTTGTGTATTGCTTTTCATATTGTAAGTAATAAAATTTGTGATTTTTCTAATCAAGCCTTTGCTGGAAAGGGGCTATATTGTCCAGTCAGACTCAACAAAAGTGAAGAGATAAATAATAAATAAATAAAAAGATTTGGCAAGGGGAGACTTTTCAGGTATGGTGTCAGAGGTTATAAGGTCAACCTAAACTAATACCAATGGCTAATATGTGTTTTTGAAATGCTATAGAGTTAAGGCTATGGACTAATCAATAGTTCTGTTTGAACACAATGATTTTGGGATCATGTATGACTAGAGCAGTAGAAACTGCAAAAAAGGTAAAGACAGAAAGAACAGCATTAAAGAAGAAATTACAATCCCTAATCTGCCTAATGTGGATAATTTGATGCTGATGTTAAAAGGAGAGCAGATAGGGGAGTGATAAGAGGTGTATTAGTAAACATACTGGACCTGGTGCACAACAATATAGTAGAGTGATGCACACCTCCCAGTGTCATGTCCTCGCCAGTGAGGCTGGATCACAAAGCTGCCTCCTTTGAAAGAAAAATCAACTTGGCAATCTCAGCAAACCATATAACAGTTACAGACTATTCCAGAGCAAAACTATATCTTATTAAGTGACAGATGGTCAAAATTCAATGCCCCTCCTCCTATGTGAAATAGTTAACAGAGTCCTTGTACAAGCATGTATATAGCTGTATAGAAGCTGCTGTACCCACTAGAAATAAGCCTGAAATAAACCCTAAAAACAAACCACACTGCTGGAATCATAACCTTAACAGGGTATATAACAAAAAAGGAAAAAAGTCATGGCTAAAATCAGCAACAGCAACTCTCAAAATGATAACAGCTCTCTAATTAAACTAATTATGAAACTAAGAGGACTAAGCTAAGATGGCTAATTAAGTCCAAGAAGGCCAATTACAAGGTGAAGATAACCTCACAGGCTAAAGATAACAACAAGGCCTTCTATGGTTATCTCTGTAACCTCAAAGGGAGCAAACTCTGGAAACTACAGCCCCATTAGCCTAGCTAGTCTAATATGTAAAACCAAGGAATGAATTATCATGGAAGTTATCAGCAAAGACATAGGCAACCTTCAGACACTGCACCCAACTCATGTTGGATTTGTCAAGGGAAGGCCATGTTTACTAAATCTGGTGGAATTTTTTCAGAAGGTGACCAAAGCAATGGATGAAGGGAGAGCAGTGCATACCAACTACTTGGATCTGGCTAAAACATTCAATACAATATAGCATTTGGGTATAGTTGGCAAACTCACCAAACTGGGCATACACCCCATATAACTTGCTGGATTGCCAGCTGGTTCACAGACAGGATGCAGAAAGTCAGGATTATTGAGACCACCTCCAGTAAGAGACCAGTCACTGGAGGGCTACCTCAGGGCTCTGTGAGGAGACCACTCCTATTTGGCATTTACTTTTCAGAGGTAAAGGCTAATGTCAAGGGTCTTTGGCTGACCAGGTTTGCAGATGACTGCAAATTGGGAGCTATCATGGATTCCCTCCACAACACAAACTTCTTACGAGAGGGTTTAGGAAATGGATTATAGTGCCTTTTGGGAAAATGGCCACCCAGGTTAATTACTGCATTAATAAGGAAACCCCTAAGAGTTGTCCCAGTAGTCAGGGATCTGGGAATATATGTAGACAGTAATCTTGCCTTTGACGAACATGTGGCCAAGGTAGTAAGAAAATCATTCTATGTTGCCAAGCTTAGAAGTAAGGGCATAGCATTCAGCTCCAAGGATGTCATAATTTTAATTTATTCAGCCCCCTTATCAGATCCATCATTGAGTATAATGCCACCTTCAGCATATACATGACCAGACAGTATAAGCACATTGTCCTATACAGATTGCCCTATTTCTTTACTTGATCTCCTACAGGTTACTGACAGGCGAATCTGTACCTAACATACAAGGCATCCTTTGATCCACCACATCTGCAAAATAAACACCATCAGATCCAAGGATTTAAATTTTGCTTGAAACATAAGGATGTTGGTGAGACAGATGTGCGTCTTAGGGGATCTGCTTCCTCTGGAACAGGCTCCCTATCCACATTAAGCACAGCCCATCCCTAACCCTATATATGCATAACCTTGACCAATGGATGGGAAATCAGAAATTCAGATGGGTCTGCCTCCATGTCTCTGACAGACTGAGGGTGAGAGTAACTGCCCAAACTAACACACCCTCACGTAGCCTTTAGAAACTTCCTAAAATATTTCTTCCTAATAAATGCCTGTAATACATAGAGACACAATTACTTTATGTTGTACTGCTAGGCTTATAAAGGTCTTGGTGGACATTTGCTAGTATTTACATATGAACCTATGAAAGGCATTCATTTAGCATCCTTTTCTGGTCCTGTCCAGCCATCTTATTTAGTTTACTAATTCCATGCTTTGCCTTTCTTAGTTCACTGCATATTTGTAAGATAGTCTGTTTTGTTCATCAGTTTAGGTATATGATTTTTGACTGCCTTTCTCCCTTCTTTTAAATGGTGTTTTTCTCTGTTTCCCTTTCTGTTTCCTTATTTTTCTAAACCTAATATGTTTCTCCAGCCACTATGCTACTTTTTTGAGAACCATAATATTTTCATTTCTTTTTGATCTCCGTATTTGTATTGCCTCTAGATGTTGCTCATGTAGTGTCAGATCTGATATTTCCACATTGTCCTTCCACAACATCTTCCAGAATATTTAATATAATTTTTCTGACTAATTCACTGTTCTCTTAAACTTCAAAAACATTCACTTTTGACAAGCTGTACACTGTAGTCATGTTGATGGTAAGTTAGATTGTTTGATGATTTACTGTATTATTCTAAAAGGTCTGCCTACTTCCTGATCTTGCATCACCTTTCTCAGCTGAGAACTCCAGGTCCAAGCCTGTGCCTTCCCACATTCATTCTAGTAACTGTCTGAAAATCAAGAATTCTATCAAAACTGACACTATAAAGACAGATCTAGAATACAGAGGGATAATGAGCAATATACTAGTATCTTAATACTGTTTGCTTTTGACAATACTGTAACATTCTGTCTGAATTATTCTGCAGTCTATGATGTTACCAAACATCTGCAATTGAAGTCTGAAAAGCTTTGAAATATTAATAGGAGGTAGGTGACCTACTGTACTTGAACTAGAAATAGTATAATACTGGAATTATTATTAGTGGCTAAATATTAAGCAACTGTACCTGCTTAAAATGAATATCACTTGCCACTATTAAACTGCTCTGAATCAGCATTTTAGACATACTGCTGACTTGTGCCTAATCCTCTTTAAATATGTATTCGCTTAATAGACTCTAGTACTTATTTTTTTTTATGTGGGAGGACAATTATATATTTACCTGACAAAAACATATACAGTCTGATTAAAACAACTATCGTTTTTCATCCATGGCCTAGGCTATAGAAGCTAAAGAAAAAAAAAACTCTTAACTAAACTTAAGCCTACCAAATTAGCAGCAGACAGCCTCCCAAGTGAATACCTACAAATCGCAGCTGATGCTCTGGCCTACCTAGTATCCATCTTGATTAACTGATCTCTGTCAGAAAGTTACGTTCCCACACTGTGGAAAGTATCACATATAATTCTCCTCCACAAAGGCAGCCTCTCCACAGAACTAACCAATTACTGCCCCATAGCTATTCTCTCTCCACTATCCAAAATACTAGAGAGATGCATACACTCTCAGGTCTCAGACTAGCTCCTTACTAACAACCTCCTTTCCAATACTCAGCATGGTTTCCGACCAAACCATAGTACCACCACTGCCTTACTCTCCTTTACTAACACTATCCTTCAGCATAAAAACAATGGCTGTCTCTCCTCTGCTACTTTCCTAGACCTATCTAAAGCATTTGACATGGTCCCACACAAACAACTCATCTCTGTCCTCAATAACCTATCCTTCTCTCAACCAGTCACCAACTGGTTTCAGAGTTACCTGTCTGACTGCCAACAATCCGTTATATGGCAGAATGACATATATCCCCAACTACCTGTCTCCATAGGGGTTCCCCAAGGATCCATTCTTGGACCCCTACTCTTCTCTTTTTCACCAATAATCTAGCCTCTGCCACCAAACATGGCACACTCATACAATATGCAGATGACTCAACCATCATCTGCTCTGCCCAGTCCCTACCCAAACTGAAAAAAGTCACACAGGAAGCCTTTTCCTCTGTTGAAACTTGGTTATCTGATGCCCAATTAATACTCACCCCAAACAAAACTAAACTACTCATCTTCCAACCCACTAAACATACTCAAAACAACTCTCACTTTAACATCACAACAAAAGACAACACCACTATATACCCAACAGAACACAACAAATTGCTAGGAGTGGAAATAGACAATAAACTAAAATTTGACATTCACATATCCATGACCATAAAAAAGTCCACAAAAAACTAGGAGCGTTATACAGAAATAAGCAACATCTCACCAAAGCAGCAAAGATTTCAGTAGCAAATGCTCACCTTATCTCCACCCTACTTTATGCCTCTCCAATATATACCAACCTAAGCAATGCGATCTAAACAAGCTAGAGACCTGCTACAACAAAATCGCCAAATTCGCTACAGGGGCATCCTACCGTAGTCACCACTGTCTCTCACTTGCTAAACTGGGCTGGCTTGAACTCCCTCACCTCTTTCAATGGTATCAACTCTCATTCGCCCACAAACTAGTAAACCATCCACTAAATGCCCCATACCTCCAGAATCTACTCCAACCCTATCGCACCACCAGACCACTAAGATCCAGCAACAAAAACACTTGCAGATCACTAAAGCCAATAACTATGCTGGTGAAGCACTATTCTCTTGTGCCATAGCCAAATTATGGAACTCCCTCCCACCCACAATTACCTCCGTTCCATCATGCACCCACTTCAAAACTTTACTAAAAGCGCACCTAAAAACATGCTGGCTATGCCCTTGCTACTCCCACTCCAATATCACCTACCCCATCCAACCACTACCTTTCTTTCCACCCCACTAACTATCTTGATTATAGCAAGCTCAGATGCTCATAAGCCTCTAGTACTTATTATACAGCAGGAACTTCTTATTGTAGCATTTGTTAATGTCTGTTAAGTACTTTGCAGATAAAGATTCTAGTTGTCTACTGATGTACTATGTTCTTCATCTGTAAATACATTTGTAATTAATTGCTATGTTAATCAAATTGTTAATCACTATGTAATCCAATGTAACTACTGTCTGTTTATTTTAACTGTGGAGCTTTTCTCCTCGGGCCTCGGCTGAAAATGGACCTACGTTCAGTCGGACACTCCCGGTCAACAAATGTAAATAAATAAACAAATAAATAAATAAATAAAAAAACAGTCAACACAAAATTTTAAGATTATCTCACAGCTCAGCTCTAAAAGTTAAAAGGCAACAGTAGATGTACAGTGTAAGACAAGGCAACGCAGTATAGAAAGCTAAGGAATTTGCATAGATATTCCCTGAATTTCGGTGAGGGCACCAAATAAAGTGTTTCATGAAAAGTCCATAGTCAATAAAGGGGATTACAATTGTCTTACTAAGGCATTACTTTCATCCTTTCTAGAAATACTCATGTAATTATTAATTCTTACAGAGTAATTTGGGGGTTGTAAGTGTCAGCATTGCTGATCATGAAGAAACAGGTTATTTTACATAAGAGTTGTCCCAAAGAGATTGATATGTATGGTCTAGCACACCTTGGTTTCTGAAGAGCTTTTTATATTATTTTCTTTTTATAGCAATATATTAGAATATTAGTAACTTGCTTAATTAGTGAGCTGTGTATAGCATGACACTATAAGGTATATATTAGTAGTATGACTAAAGAAAAAATGTTGCTCTCCCTATGGCCTCTTGCATATATAGATTCAAATATAAAGTAGCAAGGTGGCATACACTGCTCCTTTGTAAACAAAAAATATTTAAATAATATACAAAAATGCTAGTGAAAGTAATTTAGCAGCATTTTACCAATGCTGTTTTTGTGTTGACTTGGGTGCATGCACAAGTGCAACATGTTCCTTCAGTAGAAGAGTACTGTAGCAGAAAAAATATCCAAATGATTAACTGATATGTATGATTTGATAATCAATAAGAGCAATATGAAAGTACTGATTATTTTATTTTATTTACATTTGTTTACTGTTTTATTTAGATTAAGTTTTTACCTTGTTTATTGTTTTAAACCTAGATGCAGTTGGAAAAATCTGTAATAATTTAAGTCTGTAGAATGTACTACAGATCACTCCACAGAAAATTCACTAATCCAACCCTCAATCCATGGGGACATCTGTAAAAACTACTGATGTTTCCCTTTTTTGGCCTAACCGCTAATAAGGATTTATTATAACTCGCTTCCTATTATCTCTCACTTCAGTGTTAGAACTAGGGTATTTCTATTCTACTTGATAGATGTTATCACACTGTTTATAACAGATGGACATACAGGGGTATGTTTTCAATGTGTCTTTGTAGCATTTCCTTTGCCACCACAGGATTACTGACTATGGCAAAGCTGGAGAAGCAAACTCTGTTTTGGGAACTAAAAGTCAAATGGTGCCCATTTCTGATGAGTAAGGATCATTTGTCAGTGCTGATGGCATCAACCTTAGAATTAATACTGTTATTAGTGTGACACATATCTTTTTATGTGGAGGGTTTTCTGGTTATTTCATTGATGGTACTTCTCCAGATTCCTTAGATCATGTCGGCAAGTCACCGAAGATTTGAATTCATAAGGAAGGGTGGAATGGATCACATATCTGTATCTCTGTGTCGTTTTGAAAATTACAGTCTGTAAATATGTGTCATAGCAGATCTACTTTATGTGTGTGCAAACCGCTTAAAACATACGACTAGGTGTTCTGATCATTGTCATGCAGGGCACAGTGCAATAGTGCTGACTATTAGTTTATTTTATTTTATTTTATTTTACATTTGTTAACCGGGCTAGTCCAACTGGATACATGTCCATTTTCAGTGGAGGCCCGAGGAGAAAAGCTCCGCTATCTAATACATGATAATAAACAGTATATAGTCAAATACATAAAGCATTACACACATGAGACGCAGTAAATACACAATATAAAAATAAGCATGGAGAAAAAGTACACAGTATAAAGGATATACAAGCATAAACAATACTTAGGACATATGAATAACAATATGAGGAAGGTACAGAAAGGTAAAAGCTTTTACTTGAGTATTGGAATTGGTAGAATAATACAGGTTACAATAGGATGTTAAAAGTAAGCAGTATAACGTAGATTAGGGTATAGTTACTAGATAAGTGAGGGCATATCTTAGTAGTATTGAGAACACTCAAAGCTGGAAAAAAGAAAGATGTATACATGAGACATGGGGAACAGAAAGATCAGCTTGGGTAGTCACAGGAGCATAGCCAGTGGTTGGTTAGGTAGTGTTTTAGTTTAGTTTTAAACAGTGAGATGGAGGTTTGGGATGTCAGGTTGGGAGGAAGTAGGTTCCATATTTTACCAACTGAGTTGGAAAATATAGAGTCTCCTGCAGTATTCCTAGATTGAGAGGTTTGAATCAGCATTTTGCTAGATGAGCGAAGGTTTTTTAGGTTGTTATAGGGCTTTATAAGGGTGGAGAGCATAGGAGTATTATCAGGGTGGTGAAAGGCTTTCTGGGCTATAGAGAGCTGATAGTATTGAATTAGGTGTGGTAGCTCTAGTCATCCTAGGTGGTGGAGATTTTTGCAGTGATGTGTTTTATATGGGGAGGCCGTGGCAAATCTGGCAATGTTATTGTAGGTTGATGTAAGCTTATTGATGTTATATTTGGAAAGGTTCGTATATATAGGGGAAGCATAAAGTAGTGTAGAGATGAGATGTGTTCTGGCTATGGTAGTTCTAGCTTCTGGAGTAAGGAATGATTTGATTCTGTAAAGCGAACCTAATTTTCTATTAGTTGCTTTTATGGTTAAGTTGATATGAAAGTCAAATTTAAGTTGGTTGTCAATAGTTATGCCTAAGAGTTTGGTTGTTTGGTCAGGGAGATAAGGGTGCCATTGTTAGAAGTAAGAGAGAAGTTAATAGGGGATTGGTGTGTAGGTAGGAAGAGGAGTAGTTTAGTTTTCTTAGGGTTTAGAAGAAGACAGTGATTAGAGAACCATTGCTCTATGGTAGTAAAAGTTTTTGGGTAAGGTAGTGTAAGTCATTTTGGTTGGAGGCAGAACAAATGATGGTGGTATCATCAGCGTATTGAATACAAGTAGATAGTGGGGTGACAAGGTATAGGTCGTTGATAAAGATGGAAAATAAAAGAGGACCTAGGATGGAGCCCTGAGGGACACCTAGAGAGGTAGGTAGAAGCTCGAAGATTGTTGTTGCATAGCACTGCTTGTTTCCTATTTTGAAGGTAGGAAGTAAACCAGTTTAGAGCAATACTATCGAGAGAAAGGGATTTTAAGCGATGAAGGAGTAGTTGGTGATTTACCATGTCAAAAGCTTTTGACAGATCTACAAAGAAGGCTGATGAAAGAAGATTGTTGTTTCGGTTGTTATTAATGGAATCAATAAAGGATAGTAAGGCTGTGGTGGTACTATGGTAGGGACGAAATCCATGTTGGCAGTTTGCTAGGAGATTATTGTGAAGGAGGTGATTAAGTAGTTGTTTATGGATGCATTTCTCCATTATTTTTGCTATAGGAGATAGAAGCGCAATTGGGCGATAATTCGAGTATTCAAAGGAATCCCCACCTTTAAAGAGTGGGATGATGTGGGAGATTTTCCAGAGTGAAGGTATTGTACTTTCTTTTATGGTTCTGTTTATTAGTATAGAGATTGGGTAGGCAACTGCTTTAGCTCCTAGCTGGAGATATTCTGCTGGGATTTTGTCAGCTGAGGGAGTGGAAGGTTTAAGTTTTTGAAGTAGGTATAGAATATATGAGGTGGGTATGGGTTTGAGATGAAATGGTGGTGGGGTGCAGTTAGGGATGCCTAGTAAAGCAGGGTCAGGGCTTTGTTGGTTGGCTAGATTGAGTATTGTAGAAGTAAAGAAGTTATTGAAGGCATTAGCAGTATTTAAGGGTGAGTCAGGGTGGGAGCATATTGGGCTGGGAGTTTCTACTTTGCCGGGGGATAGTAGTGTGTTAATAGAATTCCAGAATTTCTGTGGTTGGTGTTGGGAGGAACTTTGTAGCTGGCTGTAAAAATCTTTTTTATCTTGTATGATAGCTAGTTTAGTCAGGTTTCTTTTTTGTTTGTAATTAAGGTGGTCAAGTAAGTCTTTAGTGGTACGCCATTTAGTCCAGGCTTTGTTTCTACTAATTATAAGTTGTTTAGTGTTAGTTGTAAGCCATTTTGCAGTCCTAGATTTCATGCGTATAGAGCACATGGGGGCAACATGATGATCAAGAATGGTAAGAAAGGTATGGTTGAAGTGGTTAACAGCGTCTTCTAGTGGCAGGGTTTGCAAAGGTGAACAGTTGACTAGGTTAAGTTCATATTGAAACTGATGGGGGTCAAAGTGTTTTTTGCTGCGAGATAATCGGATAAGGGGAGGTTTTGCTATATTTGTTTTGTGCCTAATGATGTATGTTAGTGAGTGGTCACTAAGGTCATCTGGGAGGGTTCCTGTTGTGTATTTTTGTTGAGGACTATTTATTAGGATCCAGTCTAGTATGGTTTCTTTATTGGTTTTATTTGTTCTAGTTGTTGAATTAATGGTTTGATGGAATCCATAGAGGTTAATATGGGTAGATGGATTCATTTGTTTACATGTGTTCCAATCAATGTTAAAGTCACCTAATAATATAGTTTCTTGAGGGAGAGTAGATGAGAACCAGTTAAGTAGGCCTTCTAATATAGGAGGATTGTTGCCTGGGGGAAGGTAAGCACAGATAATATTCATTGTTTTGTGTGGGTTGAGGGAGAGTTTGGCTATAATAATTTCCCTGTTAGTGTCATTTGGAGGGGTAGAGATAGCTTTGCAAACTTCTAGTCCAGTTTTGTATAGAATGGCTACTCCGCCCCCTTTTTTTCTTGGACGGTCTTGTCTTAGAATGTTATAGCCGGAGGGGATAATGTCATTGTCTTTTATGGTGGGTTTAAGCCAGGTTTCAGTAAGGCAGAGGATGTCAAATTGTTGGACTTCAAGTAGGGCATGAAGGGCAGGGATTTTTTGCAAATGCTACGGATATTAAGATGAGCTATAGAGAGAGATTTGGGAGTTGGGTTGTGTGGTGAAGTCTTGGATTTTGTAAGTTGGGAATTAAGGGGAGATACCAAGGTTTCAGGGCCTGGATTAGGGTGTATGTCTCCATCTCTTAATGACAAACTTTGTTTGAGTGAGGGTTTATAGTAGTAGATGAGCTTTGAGAGTGAGAGAATAAGGTATTTAATATGTGAGAGACGATGATATTTTGGTTCAAGATATGAGTTGTTGTATGTGGGACAGAGATAGGTAGTGAGTGTAGTTGGGTGGGTAGTTAGAGTGTGTTTATGTGGAACGGTAAGAATGGAGCTTAGAGGTTGCTCATAGTAGGTTATGATATAGGTGGTGGAGAGAGTAGTTAATATGGACAGTAGAAGGAGTGGGAGGTGTATGTGGGACATGTTTAGTTAAGTAAGAGACTATACTAATGTAAGGTATATGGTCAGAGAGGTAGTGTGTGGGGGTGGGTGGAGATAGATGATGTAATGGGTGGAGACAGGAAGAGTCAGGGATTGGTGTAGACTGTGGTAGGTGTGGTTATGTGGGGATAAATGTAGAGGTCCCAGGGGCGGGTGAGATTTGGGGGCAGGGAGGGGAGCGGAGTGAGCCCGCAGGGCAAATGGAGCGGGAAGAGCCAAAGGAGTAGAAAAGTGCTGAGAGGAACAATCAGCCAGGTGGAAGAAGCAGGTAAGTAAGACAGTGATAGTTTGACTAGTAAAAGAAAAAGAGTGTGTTAAAAACAGATATACATTAGACAGATCACAGAAGGAGGTAGGTAGGCTAGTAGAGAGAGGGAGGAAGTATAGTAGCAAGTGAGCTGTGTAGTATACAAAAGATTAGAAGCAGGTTTGCAGAGGGAGGTAATGGGGTAGAACAGAACTGGCAGTAAGGAGAGCAAGGGCTATGTTAAGGGAGGAGAGATAGTGATAGAAATAAGTGTACAAGGGCAATGTAGGAAAGAGGGTCTAGTTCTTAAGATAATAGGGACTGGTGATGGCTGCTGGTAGTCTTGGACAGGTTGGTAGGCTAGGTACGCAGTTACAGAGTATTGGGTAATAATTAGGTTTTACATACATAGGCAGTCTTTTCTTTAGGTAGGACGATAGACACCCTTAATGTCTGGTTGCAGGTAGTCGACAGAGATCTGGACACAGTTCGACTCCGCCAGTAGGGCCAGAAGTCCTATATTAGTGGTTGCTTGGTCCCGATAAGAGGGGAACAGATTTCTGGATGGGAGAAAGAGATATAGAAGGGAGAAATAAGAAGTTACTATAAACATCAAGAAAGTACTGAAGTAGAATGGTTAGCTAAGCACTAATATGAATAAACATGTCCTTAAGCAGTACAAAACATGCTATAAGTCTATTCCAATGTTCATGTGGCTGACATTAGGCATTTGTGAGACATAAAAAATGCGTTTTTAGTTAAAAGAACATTCTTTAAATACATCCCTATGTTGATGTGGCAACTAGTTAGGAGTGCTATGCTCTATACTGGCTCTTAGTTATTATCGCTAAACACTGTTAGCATGCGTATCTAAGACAGCAGTCTAATACAGTTTAAACACTATAGCAGCAATGTAACACCCTTAAAACAATATAAACAGTATACAGTTGAACAAACATGTACAATAGGCTAACAGTTAGGAGCGCTTTGATTCTATGCTGGCGAGTAGGTATAAACGCTAAACGCTGCTAACAAGGATATCTAAGCAAGAAATCCGTCATACTTTAATCACTACAGCGGTCCCCTATGCAGTTATAGTACAATGTTGAGCACGCAGGACTATGTCGACTTAAATGCACTAAGCTAACGCTGTATGCAGCGAGTTCAGAATTAAACTTGCATTAAGCACTATAACAGTTGCCTGAACATTTTCCAGCAATATAAAACACTCTAAATGCACTGAGGCTAACGCTGTTTACAGCGTGTTCAGAATTAAATTTACATTAAACATTATTTTGGTTGCCTACACAGATTTACAGCAGTTTAAAACATTCTGAATGTACTGAGCCAACGCCGTTTGCAGCGTGTTCAGAATTAAACTTACATTAGTCACAATTACAGTTGCCTAAACAGATTTACAGAGTAAAAATCACTCAAGGACTGTAACGCTAGGCTAACGCTGTATATAGAGTCACATCAACTAAAGAAATAGCAACATACTATATACCAAACCTTAATTCCTAATTAAACATGGCTGGAGCAGAGTATAATCACTACACCCAGATTGCGCTTCTCAGCTGTTTGTAGAGTCGCTTTCACTTAACCTGATAGCTTATCACAACCAGTCAGTAAATCTTTGTTAAGCAAGTAGTAAAAACAGAAATAAGTACAACACTATATGTCTGCGTATAGCTCACCCCAGATATCCAACCCGTTCGGATGGGAGACGTGCAGCAGCCAGGCCAGTGGGGAGGATTAAAGATGGTGTCCTGGGATAGGGGGAGTTATTTATAAGGTAGCATGGGAGGGATGGTAAAGGTAAGGGGGAAGGGCAAAGAGTCCAGGAGAAAGGCGGGAAAGGTAATGAAGGAAGAAGAGTTTCAAGATGGGGGGGTGGTCTGAACAGATTGGGGGTAAGAGTAGGCTAAGCTCTTGGGGTGGAAGTTGAAGGAGAGATATACAAGTGTAAATAGATGAGAGTAATAGGAAGAGCCAAAGGAGTAGAAAAGTGCTGAGAGGAACAATCAGCCAGGTGGAAGAAGCAGGTAAGTAAGACAGTGATAGTTCATAGGTTCATAGGTTTATACTAGGCTATCTGCCCTAAGGCATTTATAAGCCTAGCCCAAAGTTTTGTGGCTTACGCCACCCCTTATATGAAAAAATACTGTACCCATTAGTTTGTTGTGCCTCTGTCCAGCAGTGACACAGAGATGATTCCCAGGGTAAACCTACGATCTCCCATCCACAGGTCAAGATTTCTCTTGAACAGAGCCAGCGAGGTGCTCTGCCTCACATGGACCGGGATTTTATTCCACAGCATAGGGAGTCTCTGAGTGATAAATCTATCCCTCCAGCACGTCCTATTTATATCTGTGTTAAGGTTTAAGTCATTTGCTTTAGTGGTTTTGGTGGATTTGGATTTTTTGAGGTGGAGCATGTCCATTAATTCCGGGTTGGACATGGCCTTGTATGTCAGGCACATGTCACCTCTGAGCAGACGGTATGCGACTGAATAGAGCTGGAGTTTCTTCAATCTGGCAGCATATGACAGATTTTGGAGTCCCTTTATCCTTTTGGTGAGGAACTTTTGGGGTCTCTCCAATTGCTGCAGATGTCGGGTGAGATACATCCTGAATGGGGCATTGTACTCGATCATTGGTCTGATAAGTGAAGAGTACAGGGGAACAATGACCTCACTAGATCTGGATGTGAATCCCTTCATGATCAGGTGGGCAATGTAGAAGGTCTTTCTAACCACTTTAGCAACGTGAGTGTCAAAAGAAAGGCCACTATCAACCTGGGTCCCCAGGTCCCTGATAACCTCTTCTGTGCTTAGTGGATTGCCACCTATATGGTAGCTTGGGGTTACCTTGTTTTTCCCGAAGGGGATATATATCTATACACACATCTATGTAGCTATATATACATATATAAGTTACATCTGAACAAAACAACATACATTTCTTATGCTGGGAGCTGCTTACACATGCACAGGTGCACTTGCATATCCTTATTGTGAGTTACATATGTTTACTGCCACTTCTTTGTGCTTAGGTGTGCCTTATTCATTATGACAGTTCCACTTTGATTGATGGAATCCGGTTAACATCCCCATGCAAAACACACATTCACCTTTACGTGTTTAAATGTTGGCTTTACAGCACAGAGGCATTCATTACGCAAGAAAGTGATATATGCTATAGTCGTACTTGAACCGGGAATACATTTAAGTTAGGCAGATGCCCTAACCACTACACTATTTGTTTTCTGCTTCATTTATATGTATACCCATGGTTCATAGCTACCCTAACATATGCCTCACCACTTCACTTACACAGCAGGCATCCATTCTCCTGCTGGGAAAACCACGGTACTACACATACGACATTCCCTATTCCCTACTGCTCTGGAACCGTGCTGCATGTCTACTCACTCCAAGGATATTCAGAACTCCAACGCTTATAGTCCTGGCACATACGTGTGTGTTTGATTGTCAGGGTGTTCATGTGCTAGTCTGGGTTTAGGCTTGTCCGACTGGTAACCAGCACTGCCCTGTACCTTTTCAAGTGTCAGACGTAGCACATGGACAGAGTTGGTCCCGATTTTAACACTCTACCTGTGTTTACAGATGCAGGGGTTTGGGTACCTCTGACCACATTATTAGGTTGACACTACATAATATAGGGTGGGGGCTGGTTCTACTACATGATACATTTTACTAGTTTGACTAGTAAAAGAAAAAGAGTGTGTTAAAAACAGATATACATTAGACAGATCACAGAAGGAGGTAGGTAGGCTGGTAGAGAGAGGGAGGAAGTATAGTAGCAAGTGAGCTGTGTAGTATACAAAAGATTAGAAGCAGGTTTGCGGAGGGAGGTAATGGGGTAGAACAGAACTGGCAGTAAGGAGAGCAAGGGCTATGTTAAGGGAGGAGAGATAGTAATAGAAATAAGTGTACAAGGGCAATGTAGGAAAGAGGGTCTAGTTCTTAAGATAATAGGGACTGGTGATGGCTGCTGGTAGTCTTGGACGGGTTGGTAGGCTAGGTACGCAGTTACAGAGTATTGGGTAATAATTAGGTTTTACATACATAGGCAGTCTTTTCTTTAGGTAGGACGATAGACACCGTTAATGTCTGGTTGCAGGTAGTGGACAGAGATCTGGACACAGTTCGACTCCGCCAGTAGGGACAGGAGTCCTATATTAGTGGTTGCTTGGTCCCGATAAGAAGGGAACAGATTTATAGGCAGTCTTTTCTTTAGGTAGGACAATAGATACCCTTAATGTCTGGTTGCAGGTAGTGGACAGAGATCTGGACACAGTTCGACTCCACGTGGAAGTTATGGGAAAGAGTAGTGGAAGCTAGGTTAAGAAGGGACGTGATGATTAGTGATCAGCAGTATGGTTTCATGCCGGGAAAGAGCACTACAGATGCGATGTTTGCTCTGAGAGTGTTGATGGAGAAGTACAGAGAAGGTCAGAGTAATTAGTGCAATTAGTGTTCACTGTTTAAGCCATGCAAAATATAATATCTGGAGACTGTATTCATTCAGTTGTACAAAAGACCACTGTATTACAGTATCTGTTAAACTTCTTACTATTTATATCAACACACATTGAAAAAAAATGCACATTGTTCTACTAAGAGTGCAGCATTTTCCCCTAATGCTACACTGCTGTTCTAGTGCAGACCAAAACTTGGAATTAATACAGTTGTTATGTACTACTTTTTTTTAGATGAGAAAGATGTAAATTTAAAAAGCAGTATGCTAGTAATTTGGCTCCTCTACAGTTGGTTGAGGTAAAATTGCCCAAGCTTCAGTTGCCCACAGGGAAAAAATATCGAGAGGCAGAATGTCAAATGATTTTAAATGCTTTGTCTGTTAAAGATTTTTTCCCCCTTCTAATGGGCCTGGCCTCCAAAAACGATGTCACAAAAAGATAATATCAACTACTTTCAAAACATGGCAGAGAATTCTACATAAATTGCCAAGTTGCTTGAAATGCTTCTTTATTCAGTGGAAACGTTTATATATTTGATAATGTTTACATTGCTATTAATGTATGTTTAAGGGACAAGAGTAATTTTGCTTTGTCATCAAGTGTACGGGCAAGAATGTGGAAGAAGGAAGCACTACCAGCTGCAACTTATTCGATCATAGGTTATATAATAATTTCAAGAAGTAGATGCATTCCGTTAGTGTTTGTGATTGTTTAATGAAATCTTGGAAAGTGAGAGGATGCCTGAGGAATGGAGAAAAAGTGTTTTGGTACCGATTTTTAAGAATAAGGGTGATGTGCAGAGCTGTAGTAACTACAGAGGGATTAAATTGATCAGTCACAGCATGAAGTTATGGGAAAGAGTAGTGGAAGCTAGGTTAAGAAGGGACGTGATGATAAGTGATCAGCAGTATGGTTTCATGCCGGGAAACAGCAATACAGATGCGATGTTTGCTCTGAGAGTGTTGATGGAGAAGTACAGAGAAGGTCAGAAGGAGTTGTACTGTGTTTTGTAGACTTAGAAAAAGCATATGACAGGGTGCCTAGAGAGGAGTTGTGGTATTGTATGAGGAAGTCGGGAGTGTCAGAGAAGTATGTAAGAGTGGTACAGGATATGTACGAGGGTAGTGTGACAGCGGTGAGGTCTGCGGTGGGAGTGATGGATGCATTTAAGGTGGAGGTGGGGTTACATCAAGGATCAGCCCTTTCTTATTTGCAATGGTGATGGACAGGTTGACAGACGAGATCAGACAGGAGTCCCCGTGGACTATGATGTTTGCAGATGACATTGTGATCTGTAGTGAGAGTAGGGAACAGGTGGAGGAGACCCTGGAGAGATGGAGATATGCTCTAGAGAGAAGAGGAATGAAGGTCAGCAGGACTAAGACAGAATATAGGTGTGTGAATGAGAGGGAGGATAGAGGAATGGTGAGGATGCAAGGAGTAGAGGTGGCAAAGGTGGATGAGTTTAAATACTTGGGATCAATAGTTCAGAGTAACGGCGAGTGTGGAAGAGAGGTGAAGAAGAGAGTACAGGCAGGATGGAGTGGGTGGAGAAGCGTGTCAGGAGTGATTTGTGACAGATGAGTACCAGTAAGAGTGAAAGGGAAGGTTTACAGGAGGGTAGTGAGACCAGCTATGTTATATGGGTTGGAGACAGTGGCATTGACAAAAAGGCAGGAGTTTGAGCTTGATGTGGCAGAGTTAAAGATGCTAAGATTTGCACTGGGTGTAACGAGGGTGGACAGGATTAGGAATTTAATATAGAATATTAGAGGTTCAGCCCAGGTTGGAAGGTTTTGGAGACAAAGCCAGAGAGGCAAGATTACACTGGTTTGGACATGTGCTGAGGAGGGATGCTGAGTATATTGGGGAAAAGATGCTAAGGATGAAGCTGCCAGGTAACAGGAAAAGAGGAAGGCCTAAGATAAGGTTTATGGATGTGGTGAGAGAGGACATGTAGGTGGTTGGTGTGACAGAGCAAGATGGAGAGGACAGGAAGAAATGGAAACAGATGATTCACTGTGGCGACTCCTAATGGGAACAGCCAAAAGAAGATGATGATGATGAGACGCATTCCGTTAGTGACGAACTATGGAAACATTATAGTTTTCTTTGCAATTTGTGATGGGTAACGTTTATAATACTAATGGAAAAGTCACAGAGGTAGTGCAGTAGAAGTGATTTAGAAGACATAAAGGAGTGATTTTTAAGATAATGATGGGATTTTGCAATCAGTAACATAGGCCCCTAATGAAGCCATATATGAACACTTGTAAAAGAATTAAATTACTGAGGGTTGTTTGCTCGAGATGCCAATACAATTCTCCATATGCTGATGCAGAACTGAATAATAAATGAATGCACACATTGGGGGAATCACACAACAGGGCATCACTTTCTGCTACCATGAAATAGCACCAGCCAGGATATGTTCAAGTAATGGGAGCCCAGTTTATTGGAAGGGCTAAATGAATGTTTTGACTCTTCTAAGGATTCCTGTCTAAAACAGAGAACAATGCAACAGTGGGCAGAAAGGGTATAATTTAACCTGTGTATAATTCATTGGCTGCACTTATTGATTTGTTTTTCCTGAGTCACAGCTTGTGCAGTGGCACTCTAATGTCTCTGCTTTCTACTTTTTAGTTTCTCCAAGTGTTTAGAGTTTCTAGTACCTTGACAGGAATATACCCCATTTCTACTTCATATTATGATTAAAGTCAGTGAAATTAGTATGCTTTACATCTGTCAGCGGCATTTAATGATTTATCAGGGAGAAAAAATGACCCTCAGATCCACAAAAAGTCACTTCAGTCAAAGCAGACATAGAATGATACTTGATTGTTGGATCATTAAGGAGAGAACCAAATGAGAGATAAAATATTAAAATGCTTTTCATTGTACTTTTCAACTTTTTGTATAATTTTGTGAAATATAAATTGATGGAAAAGTATTAGACTTGCTGTTAGGTAGTTGAGAATGTATTGTATAATATTGTATTGTTCTTTTTTATAGGGTAGTGACCTACTGACTTGAAACAGACATTTATGTGGACCACACTTTTTAAATTTTTATTTACTAACTTCTAAGCACATTTTTTCCAACACGTGACATTATGACATTTGAGTTGGTTGTCAAAGTTTTCAGTAAATAAACTTGACAGTATTCTTATAAATTCCATAACTTCATCTTTTTATTGATTAGAGGAGGTGAAATGATAATTTACCTATCTGGGCTTGATTTGTAGCTGAAAAGTATCTTCAAACCAATCTATGTGCCCAGTTATCATAAATTCATAGGTACATACTAGGCTAATGACTACCAGGGCCTTAATAAGCTTAGATGTGTTTTGTGTCCCTATATATTATGAGAGTTTATTAGTAGGGGGCATTTTGGTTAGGAAGTTTCTAAGGTTGTGTGGAGATGGGATATGTTAGTTTGGGTATAGTTACTGTCTGTCTCTGTCTATCACAGACTTGGGGGCCAGACCTGAGGTGAATTTCCGATTTTCCATCTATTGGTCAAGGTTAAAACGGGTTAGGAATGGACTCTGCTTCATATGGGGAGCCTGTTCCAGAGCATGGAGATCCTCGTGAGACACATTATCAGCTTGTCAAAATGTCCTATTTATTTCACAAGCAAAATTTTGGTTCTGATGTTGTTTGTTTTGTGGATGTTCAAGAGGTCCAGCAGAACTTGGTTTAAGGATGCGTTGTACACCAAGCATAGATCGTGTCTCAGCAAGCTGTAGGAGACTGAGTATAGAAACAAGGTTTTACAGTGATCCATATAGGACAATGTGTTTGTATCTTTGATTCTCATGATAACAAACCTTTATGGACATTCAAACTGTTGCACATGTCTGGACAGGTACATGCTGAAGGTGGCATTATACTCAATGACAGGTTTAATAAGGGCCAAATAAAGTGGAACTATGACTTCCTTGGACCTGGATATAATGCCCTTACTTATACGTTGGGTGACATAGAATGATTTTCTTACCACCTTGTCCACATGTTGGTCGAAGGCCAGGTTACTATCTACATGTTTTCAGATCCCTGACAACTGAGTTGACTCTTAGGGTTTTCTTATCAATGACATAATTAGCCTAGGTGGTCATTTTCCCAAAAGGCACTATAATGCATTTGTTTGCATTGAGTTTTACTCCATGACTTTGGAACCAGTCATTTGTCTGTGTTAGACCCTCTTGTAAGATGTTTGTGTCATTGAGGGATTCTATGATAGCTCCCAATTTGCAGTCATCTGTGGACATGGTCATCCAAAGGCATTTGACATTAGCCTTTACCTCTGAGAAGTGGATGCCAAATAGGAGTGGTCCCAGCCCAGAGCCCTGAGGTACCACACTGGTAACTCTTAGTGGAGGTGGACTCACTGATTCTGACTTCCTGGGTTCTGTCTGGAAGCCAACTTGCAATCCAGTGAGTTATGTAGGGGTTTATGTCCAGTTTGGTGAGTTTGTCAAGTATACCTGAGTGGGGTATTATATCAAACACCTTAGCTAGGTCCTGTTGGTGGCATGCACTGTTTTCCCCTCATCCACTGCCTTGGTGACCTCCTCAAAGAAGTCCACCAGATTTAGAAGGTATGACTTTCCCTTGACAAAGCTGGACTAGATTGGGGCCAGTGTTTGAAGGTTGCATATGTCTTAGTTGATCATTTCCATGATAAATCATCCACAACTTCATGTTAGTGTAGTCAGTCTAATGGGCCTGTAGTTTCTGAGGTTGGTTGATGGTCCACTTTGGTGCAGTGGGATAACTGTTATATTCCTCCATCCACATGGTACAAAGTCTGTTTTGAGGCTATAGTTTAAAAGTGTCTCAAATTGGTCCTGATAGGGACATTGTCAAATAGGTATAAAATGAACTGCTATCTCAAAACGTTTGAAACCTGTGTATTCTGTGAGTTAGTTTTTTTAATATGATTGCCTGATATAAAAATGCAGATAACTGTTTTACTGGACTGTCTTACAATACACTTACATGCATTTGAAATTTGAATTTGAACAGAAAGTCTAAATTATATCTTTTGTTTGTTTTGAACTCTATTATTTATATATTTATTTATTGACATTTGATTACCAGGTGAGTCTGACTGGTTAGAAGCCTATTTTCAGTGGAGGCTCAGGAAAAAAGCTTCAAATTATTACAAAATATTTTAAGAACATTAATTTTACAATCTTCAAAAATAAAACAAAAACATCTGCAGATTACATAATTAGAACAACTTAAACATAATAAAAACATTGGTTAAGAATCAATGCAAGTTAAATTACAATCATTTATTATTTACATGCAAGTTAGTCTAATACAAACAAGAATTGCAGTATGAAGTGAGGGGAAAAATGCTTATGGTATATTTAGAAAGAGTCAGAGAAGAGAATTTGATAGAAGTAAGGAAGCAAGTGAAGAAGGGAGAGTAAAGAGGTATAAGTAAGGAAAATATATTGTTCACATTTAGGGGCATAGTATATCCTGGTTTTGAGCAAGAACAGAAACAAATTTTAGCAAGGAAGTCTCTCAGAGTGGTTTTGAAAGATGGCATAGAGGGTATTGACCTGATGGATACAGGTAAGCAGTTCCAGGCCTTAGCAACCTTGCACAAGTACAGATAATACCCAGAAGATTTGATAGGTTTCTAGACAAACAGGAATTTCTGGTCACTGGATTGTAATGACCAACTGGGAACCTAGTTGTGTAGAATGTTTTTTAGTGCTGGACAGGCAGATGGATGTTGGATAATTTTATAGGTAGCAAGAAAATGTGCATATGTTAGTTGATGAGGCAGTTCTAACCAACTTAGGCTTTTCATTGCTATCCAGTGGTGGGGTCTGAAAGGGCTATTTGCTGCAAATTTAGGAACTTTTTATAGCTTTGTTCAAGTTTTAATTTTTGTGAAGCCTGAACATTATTAAGGATGGGTGTGCCATAAAAAAGTCTGGGGAGGAGATAAGTAGTGGCAAGTGTAGTTTTCGTTACGTCAGCAAGAAATTTTTTTCTCTGTAAAGTATTTTGATCTTTAACATTTTTGATGAATTTTTCTAATGCAATTTTGCATATGCAGGTCGAATGTAAGATTACCATCTAATATCACCCCTAATAATTTGCTATGAAAAGTGCCTTCAGTGGTTATATTATCAAGACAGAGGACTTTAAATTTTGTTTTTTTCATGAGAGAGAATTGAGGAAATAAAAGAAGGCGTTTGGTCTTTTTTTGTGTTGAGCATAAGTTGTGAGTTATGAAGCCATGTTTCAGTGGCTGTTAAAGCTTCCTGAGTAATTTTTTGGAAGTGTACCATGTTGTCAGATGTGCAAATGAGAGTGGAATCATCTGTGTAACTGTATTAGGGTGGCCTGTTGTTAGGATGTATAGAGGATGTTGGTGAAAATGTTAAAGAGGAGGGGACAAAGGATAGATCCTTGTGGTATACCGGTGGCGACTGGGAGGTAAGGAGAGAGCATGGAGTGCCATTTTACTGGCTGATACCTATTGGACAGGTATCTTTTGAACCACAGAAGGGTGGGCTGGGAGAGACCTAGCGAGGACATTTGAAGTAGAAGTTTGCTGTGACAAGCTGTGTTGAAGGCTTTAGACAAGTCTAGAAATAAGGAAGAGACTAGTTTGCCGTTATCTCTAGCTTTATTAACAGTATCTATATAGGTTAGAAGGGCAGTGCTAGTACTATGGGAAGGATGGAAGCCATGTTGCACAGGGGGATAAGAGTACTTCCTGCAGGAGATGGTCCAACAATTGTTTTTGAACACATTTGTCAAGTATTTTGATGAGGGGAGATAAGATTGCTATACGTCTAAAGTTATTAATGTCTGTTGAATTTCATCCTTTGTGCAGAGAGATAATGTGTGACTTTTTCCAGAGAGAGGTAATGTGGGATTCCTAGATTGACTGATTTATAAGGATTGAGACAAGATAGGCAATGCAATTGGCTGCTATTTTTAAGTACTCGCCTGGAAGTCATCAGTTTAAGAAGAGCATGGTTTAAGTTTAAGAGTAGTTTTATATAGGATGTGGGTGAAAGTGGATGTGGTGATATGTGGCTTTTGGGCAGGGTTGGGATTAAATGTTGAGGAATCCTTGGTTAGAGATATAAAATAAAAGTTCAACTGTACTGCAGTTTCAAGTGTTGAGTTATTGGGAGAGGGGTATGTGTTGAATTTTTGGTCAGAATGTAAGATTTCTGTAATGGATGTCCAAAATTTTTTAGGGGTGTGTTTAGTATTATTCTGAAAGTTATTATAGTATATTTTTTGGCTTCATTTATTTGCTTTTTACTTTGATTGTGAAGCATTCTGACGTTTTCAAGATGTTGAAGTGTTTTATATTTTTTGTCATTCTTTCCATGCTTTTTCTCTATCCTGCATTAGCATTCTACTCTTTTTTGGATAACCAAATTATATTATTTGCTTTTAGTCTCTTCCTTCTAGGAGGTGCAAGGCTATTTAGGATATTTAGAAAATTATTCCTATTAGTATATTATTGTAGCCTTCAAATATGCCTAAGCAGTTACTGTAGTTAGTGGCCTTTAACCAACTGCTTTTAGTTGTTTACTTTAACATATACTCAACACAAATGTAATTTTCGTCCATTTATTCAGTTGATTGGTTGACTTGACTATGTGGATTTATAGAAACATTTGTACACCATGGATCAGCAGTAATTATTAAGGAGGTCATCATAGCATAATATGGCCCAATACTGCTTAGCTATGAAGTAGGACCTGCATAGTGATGGTATTCCAGAAAAAGGCTGTGTAGTAAATTGGAGCCAACACAGTACTGGCAGCAGTCACACTACTGAATTACAGTAAAGTTGCTGCACTAAAGGATAACATCCAGCATGCCTGAGGCTATGTATGCTCACATGCACAGTGAAACATCTCATACCTGTAAGTAGGCCTCAGAGCACCAGGGCAGCAATACCCCATCTCAGATCATTATATAAATGTGGAGGTTAGGGGATATAGGAAAGGCAGAAAATGGGGCAAGAGAAAGCAGAGAAGTACATATAAGATAACATTATAAAAAGGCAGTTAGGGAAGGAAGGGCAAACATTTTGGGGATGAGGTAACCATTTTACTTTTTTCTGTTTTTGAGTAGAGATTGCGAAGATAACAAGGAGCTTGTTTGGGAAAGAAAGAGGGAGAAGAGATGGTAGCAGGTGGCAAACAAACATAAAACATAGAAAGATAAGAGTTGTGTGGACACAAATAGTGGATATTGAGATGAAGGGATGCAACCATATTGAGGGAGGATAACTAGTAATGGGGAAGGACTGGACTGTACACCATTGGTGAGTGACACATATGGAGGATGAACACCCTACTGGATGATATAGAGTGGTACAAAGGGCCTGTCTGACTAACCCAGATAAGACCAATGTAGATGTGAGTCACCTCCTTGACTGGTATCATGGGCAGGTACCCCAATAGTCAGTGCTGGCCAGTCAAGTCACTCTATAAGCTGTAGAAGGGGGTACTCCACAGTCCCAGTGAGAGAATCCAGATGCTGGCACACTTCAGATGAGACCAGCCTCTGAGATTGACACCAGTCTACAAGGGGGGAATTTCTCCGGGCAACTCTCAGAAGAGAAACCTCCACCGTCCATCCTGAGAATTGACTGCGGAGGCTATCAGCAAATCTTCCAAGTAATTTTCAACAGGGTTCCCTACATCTGCTGAGAGGCAGGCCTGGCGACTAATGGTGACTCAGCAAAAGGAACATCAAATGGCAAAATTCACTCCATGTTCTGCACATCAGTTGAACCTGTAGAAGTATTAGACAAAAACAGAACAAGAAAAATACATGTTAATATAGGCAGACATGGACATAGTATACATATCCTGCTGCCTAGACAGCCTTTCAAACCTTCTTAGGCAGACCTCTGCTTTGAAGCCTATTTCCATGGTTGTTGTAAAATAAAGTACATAATGTTCATTGTAATGTGACCCTGTCAGCAGAACACAAGCAAATTTGCAGACAATAGACAGAAAAAAATTGCAAAATGTAAATATCATTCTTACTGTAAGATGTTGCTGCACTTTCTTTAACCTTTGTCCTTCACTGGTGGAGCATGTTGGGGTAGTATCTCTGCAGGTCATAATAGTGATGCCTGCACTGATTGCCAGAGGGGATTATGATAGTTGCACCACTCACTGCCCTTGAAAGTTGGAGCCGGACATCAACCTTAGCTGAGGCCATCATAAAGGCACAGTAGCTGCTCCTTATAGTCCTCGTACATCAGATAAAAAAAAAAAAAATCTTAGTTTTCCGACTGAACCCAGCACCTGAAGAGGCTATGCCCTGCAGTATGTCTTCAGGAGGGGCAAAATGCTAGCCTTGTGTGAACATCCACATGTTATGGACATCATAAGATGTGTACTGTAGGTCAGTAACAGTGTGCTCCTGAAAGTATCAGTAGTGCCAAGTGGTGGTGCTTCAAGCTTCACGGTCTCCACGCATGAGCATAGTATGTTCACAGTCTCCACTCATGAGCATAGTATGTCATTTCCTATAAGCTTAGGGACTGACAGGGATGAACGTGGCAGTGCTATCTGGTGACAGGGAAGAATGTGGCAGTGCTATCTGGATGTAATAGCACAAATGAAATGGCAGAATTTCAATGCCAATAATGCTGTTACCTCACTAGCATAATCACCATGCAACAAAGTCTTTTGTAGCACAATAAAAAGCATGTTTGCCATATTGTTGGAGATCAAGCTAGCACAAACAAGTCAGGAATTTAGTAGAGCATTCTTTGTACTGTGATATTTGAATAATGAATGAAAGTAAAGCAACTGGTAATGTACTTCTGCATTGCACTGAGCACCTATGGTTCATGGCAGCAACAAAAAATAGTAAACAGTAGATTAGGTGAGACAATATAGCACAAGGTCATGACAGGACAAATGTCCAGCTAGAAGGTCTCAGCAAGATGGAAAAAATAGCACAGAGGCATGACAAGCATTGACCTAGAGCTAGACATCAACCTAATATGTGATACATTAGTCTAACTGGTGGGGGGGAGCTCACCGTGCCAGAGAAAATGTCACAAGAGCATGACATATTAATGTTCAGCTGGGGGAGGGGGGGATTCAACATGACAGAGGACATAATACCATGACCTGACAGGTTAATGTCTCTTTGAGGGCTCACCTTGACAGAGAACATAGCAAAAAGAGAATTACAATTTTATTACAGGCTTGGGGGGGGGGGCACCATGACAGTGGACATAACACAAGGGCATGACATGATAATGTCCAGCTGGGAAGGGCTCAGCATGACAAAGCACATAGCACAATGACATGACATGATATGTTAAGGTCTGGTGGGGCTAGACTTGCTAGAGTGGAATCAATGGTTCCTGTATGTAGGTCAAAGCATAGTCATATGCAAAGATGGAGGTGAGGAACAGGATGTGAATAGTACTACAGGCCATCAGCACAACACAATAATAGAGAATTTTATGGCCACCAAATTGAAGGAGAGGACTGGTATTGAGACCAATGCATGCATGCACACAGCACACACACACACACACACACACACATACACACACACGTGCGCGTGTACACACACACACACACACACACACGCACACACACACACACACACACACACACACACACACACACACACACACACACACACACACACACACACACACACATATTCTGACCAACATGTGCAACCTACAAATGAACATGTCTTACTATGGGCCCAATAAAATGTTGATAGACAGGAAAGTTCAACACTCTGGAGACAGAGGTGTTAGTTGAGGCTCTATGCACACACAGCATGCGCGTCCTTGAAAAAGTTAAAACCAGCAATGCAGTCTGGGGCCAGGTATGGCAGGGATTGATACAGGACATCAATGTTATGGGATGTCATAATAGACCTGTATTTAACAGTGTGTTGACAGGTCACTCAGGACCAGCCTTTGGTTTACTGGTACCCCAGGCAAAAGGTCTCTACAGCAACCCCAACACCACCCTGTGCCCATATCTTGGTCTACCTACACATCCAGATTACTGGAAAAGCGCCCCTGCTAGAGAGGTTCCCTAGGCGGCCGCCTAGTTGACCTATGCCTAAGGCCGATTTTTATTTCTCCAAGTCTTTTGGGCTTCTAATACCATAACGGGATTGGACCCTAAGTCAAAGTACAATTAAAGTTCATGAAATTAGTATTGCTTCACTCTTTGATTTCAGCCAAAAGTGCTCTTTGCAGCACCCGCAATGTGCTCAGTAATGACTTCTTTTGCAATTCGTATGGTGTTACATGAATTGGTAACATATCTAAATATGATTGTAAATTCTTTTTTATAAGACCAGTTGCTCCTACTACTGTTGGAACTGTCTGGGTATCTTTCTTCCACATGACTCTCATTTCTGCCTGCAGATCAAGGTATTTTATGACTTTGTGTCTCTCTGTACACAAGACACTGTAGTCACTAGGTGTGACAATTTCAATGATTAATGCTACTTTTGTTTACTTTTCTTGGACCACTAAATCCAGTTTTCTAGCATCTATCTTTTGAGCTGTTGGTATTGGGTGATCCCATGCAATATAAACTTCATCATTTTCTATGAATCTTTGTGGCTCATGTTTCCAGTATTTTTCAGCCACTTTGATACCATAATGTTTGCACAATCTCCAGTGTAACAGTATCGCCACATTATTATGCCTTTCAGTATACAGTCCCTCTGCCATTAGTGCATTACAACCAGCAACAAGGTGTGTGACTGTTTCCAATTTGGTTTTACAAAACCTACATATGTCTGTTTCTCCCACATGTTTAATGGACTTTGCAAACCAGTGTGTATGTAGCCCATTATCTTGGGCTGCCAATATTAACCTTTCATTTCTTGATGTGAATTCACCTCTCCTTAACCATTCCTGTGTTCGTTCTTGATCAACATGAGGCTCTTCCAGAAGTTTTCTATACTTGCAACTATATTTATGTTTTTTCCCCATTTCTTGCCTTCTCATCTGGTCCTTCATTTTATATTCTTTCTTTTGTTTTTTTGCACATTCAGTTGCTGCCTGATTTTTTATCTACTTTTGGTTTGATTTCCATTCCTGCTTGACGTCGATATGCTTCTGCTAAATTAAGCAGAGAAGTCATCTTAGATTTATTCTTCTCATGTTTCAAAACTTCCACTACATTTGGATCTTGTGAAGTCAGTAGATATGTGTGGAGTCCCACGATTGCAGATATATACATGTAATCAATTTCAAGGAGGCCCATCCTTCCTTCAGAATGGGGAATATATAATCTTGTAATGCACTGATTTTTATAAATCCAACACTTTTTCGGGCTAGTCAGTCACTCCAAAACTATAACTTAGGACAGGAAGAGCAAATTGAATTATGGCTTGGATCTTGTTCCTAGATGTCAGTGCTGTTTTCAGGATTAATTTAAGTCTTCTAAAGTATTCCTTACTAAGCTTTATTCGCATTTGTTCATGTTTTATTGCTGATTCTTCATCAATTAGTATTTATAAATTTCCTCTTGCTCAAGTTCTTTTATATCACATTCTTGTCCCAAACTGATATTTTCCTGGTGCTGCAGTTCCTTTTTTAAAGGTTGCTTTTGCACATTTATCAAGACCAAATGACATTCCAATATCACCTGTAAAAGTTTTGACAACCTGCAGCTGTGCTTTCAATTCCTCATCTGATGAGCTATACAGTTTTAAATCATCGACAAAGAGAAGACGAGAAGTCATTAGACTTTGTTGTTTTCTAGAAGCCAAATTGTAGCCATGGCCTAAGCTGTTAAGTAAACAGCTTAATGGATTAATGGCAAGGTAGAATAGCAACGGTGACAGAGAGTCACCCTGGAATATCCCCCTTTGAATTTTTATCCCTGGGATAATAATCTGTCCTTTATCATGGCTTATTTGCAAAGTGGTCTGCCACTGTAATCTAGTTAATCAGTGTAGGGTGTATCATATATATTTTTAAGCACTCTTTTATCCATGAATGTGGGATACTATCAAATGCTTTTTTGTAGTCATGCCATGCCGTACTTAAATTATTCCCCTTCTTACAGTTCTCCACTGTAACTTTGTTTAACAACAAATGATCCTTTGTTCCATAGGACTTTCTTTTATTGCCCTTTTGTTCTACTGCCATAATTGAGTTTCTTCTAAATGACTATGAACTCTGTCGGCGTCAATTCCCATGTATAGTTTATACATCATCGGAAGACAAGTTATTGGTCTATAATTTTTAGGGTAGCTTGCAAGTTCACTCTTAAGTAAGAGCATTGTTTTTCCTGTTATAAACCAGTGCGGTGTGTGTTCAGGGTGCGCATATAAATAGGTCTTACTCATGGCTAAATCCTTGTGCAAAGAAGTTAATAATTAACCCAAAAGTTAGGTACTGCATCTGGACCTGGAGTTTTCCAGTAAGAAGCTTTTCTCAACTTTGTTTCAATCTCTCTGGCTGTTATTTCATCCCATTTCATACCCTGTACCTTTAAACATCTTACTCTTTCTTTTACTTCTATCCATTTAGCATCTTTATTATGTTTCACAGGATCTTCATGTATATATCTCCAAAATGTATCTACTTCCTCTTTTTTTGTGGTCTTTCAATTCGTTTTACCTTATTTCCCAATAAAACTTTTTTGGGTCATCAATAAATTGATTATGTTGTACTTTTCCATTATTTTTATCTTAGTATCTTCTAAGTCTTTCTGCCTGTTTTGAAACTCTTAGTTTGTTATCTCCAATAGTGCATAATAGATCCTGGCCTGTTCTAATACTGCACATTGATTTTATCACATCTATCCTTCCTAGTATTTTTGTTGATTTATTCCCTCTTCTATAATCTTCTAACAATGACACTTCTTGTCTTAGCTGCTTTATAGTTTTCTCTATTCGATATTTTCATGATGGTATTTGTTTTCGTCCTCTCTTTTCCCTCACTACCCTGTGTTCCTGTGGTAGAACTTTATCAGTTATTAATTTAGCAGCACAGTAATATATTCTGTTTACTTCTGTTATATCGTATGGATCTCTATAGACAGTCCTAATTACTGTGTTCATTTGTTTTATCAAGCTTCTGACTTTTGGGGTTTTATTAACCTTCTGCAGTCTATTTCTCTCATTGATCTTGATATATCTGTCTTTGTCTATTAAATCAAGCAACTCTTCTCTTAACTCATTTTCTTCCATACTGAGGGCACATCCCTTGTTTTCCGTTTCCTGCAGATGTTCTATAGAAAGTTCTATAGCATCTTCCTGTGGCACATTCTCTTCAGTTTCATCCTGTGTCATCTGTTGTTCTGTCATATGGGAA
This sequence comes from Protopterus annectens, assembly GCF_019279795.1. Taxonomy (NCBI): domain Eukaryota; kingdom Metazoa; phylum Chordata; order Ceratodontiformes; family Protopteridae; genus Protopterus; species Protopterus annectens. The sequence continues at coordinate 826,260,003 of NC_056745.1, read as the reverse complement.
CTCGCTGGCCTATCACTCCTCAACATTGACTGCATAAGAGTTTCCACAGTTTCCTGTTCCTTTCCTTGCTGTCTAGCTTCAAATGAACGTTTATACTGATTTCCTGTGGAAGGCTCCAAACTATCTTGATATGGCACCTGACCAATTGCTTCCTGTTCCACTGGTTTCCCCTTAATTTGGATATCCATTGCCCTATCCTGTTATGGTGCTTTCTGTATTTGATTTGCTACATTGAATCCTTCTCTTTGCAGCTGTTCCATAACCTCAATTTCTAGTTCTTTAACTTCTCCATTACTAATCTCTTTTTCTACTTTTCCTCTTAGTCTTCTTATTTTTTGCATTGTAAAGTTTTCCATATCTGGATTTCTTTCCCTATATTTTTCTTCAAATATCGTTGGTGCTGCTCTTTTTGTATTGGTTAGTTTTGCTTTCTCCTTTGCATAAACATTGCACCATATTAAATCTCTTTTCCTTTTTCCTGTCCATATTTCTTCTTCACATGTCTCCTGATATTCTTGTCTTTCCTTATTTTGGGGACTCACTCCATCTTGCTGTGATGTAGTCTGTTTTAGACCTTCTACACCAAATCCTTCACTTTGCAGGCACCCCATAACTTCAACTTCTATTTCTTTAACTTCTGCTTTAGTAATCGTCTTTTCTAGATTAAAGCTTTGTGCTATTAATCTTTTTATTGTGAAATTTTCCATATCTGGATGCCTTTACCTGTATTTCTCTTTGAATATCTTTGAGACTGCTTTCTCTATATTAGTTAACTTGGCTTTCTCCTTCGCATAAATATTGCACCATATCAAATCTCTCTTTCTTGTCCATGTCCATATTTCTTTTTTATGTTTTTCAAATATCTGTAGGTTTTGTTGTTTATATTTTTTCACCTCCTCAGATGCTTCTTTTTCCAAACAGATCAAAATGTCTTGATCTCTATACTGTTTTTCAAAAATTTGTTGTATTAATGAACACAATTTTTTATTTGAAGCTTCTGACAGTTTTTCCTGTGGAGGTATTTTTCTTTCCTCATTTTGTATATCTTGTGTCTGGAAATTCTGGGCTTTTTACATAATAGTAACAATACATAATTTCTTTCTTATCCTCAATAGTCCACTCTATCGTTTTTATGGCTCTTCTTTGGCCAATAAATTTTTGTCGTATTTGTGGACTGCTACTTCCTTCTACTACAGGGGGGGGGCATCCTCCCCCTGAGACTGGCCAGGCCCCATTGTAGGAATGTTTCCATATTTTGAGGATTCTACACTGTCATTTTTTACAGTCCTGTCACCAGTGTGCCTACCAGGATTGAGCATCTTTTTATCCTGGGTCTTGTGCACCCAGCTATCTTTTTTATTTTATTTCTATCCATGATATATGCTATATAATTACAGTCTATATATATCAGTGTCACCTTGGTGAGATTTTGTGAAAAACAGGGTCCACCTCATGAAGGTACTCACCAAGACTTGAGGATGAATTAAATTTCAGCACTACTATTCTCCTTTGCTTGCTGACCTTTCATCTCTCCTTCAGGACCCCTTCAATTTCAGCACTACTACTCTCCTTTGCTTGATGACTTTTCATCTCTCCATCAGGTCGACTATAAGGTCACTATTATGATACTTCATGCCAAACACCAGTCACAAGACATCTCCAGAGAGACAGTCAACACAGGAAGTAGACCATCAACAGAGAAGCAGTTCAAAAGTAGAAGAGTTCTTGGTAATCTTATCTGAGGCAAATGAGTGAACCCTCATAGCTGGCAGTGTTTTGGATGGTGGGGTGATCTGGTAAAGACTGTTTAAGTGTCTCTAGTGGATTCACTAGGTTAGTAATAGCATGTACATTTCAAGTTGTACACTAACTCATTTGTGAGAAAGGGGTATTTAACAGGATATCAATGTATATCTGTTATCCAAGTTCATCTAGCCAGAAGCTTTATCAAACTGCACCAGAAGGTATGCATGTGCCGATCTGCTAGTCATATAAGTGGCCTCTTCCAGTCTGAGTACAACAATTTTGGGGAAGGGAAGCATATGTTACACCACTGTCACTGGTATGCTATATTTATGTTTTTACACATTCTACTGACTTAGGGTTCAGCACAACAGGACAACCAATGCTTAATGTTAGCAGGTCAGCTGTGGTTGATGATGATGATGCAACATGCACAAGATACAGCCAGATAACACAATGGCGCTGTCAGCAATACTAACTTTGGTGGGTATGCATATATCCATGAATATGGGGTGACACTGGAGGGGCAGACCAAATCACTGGTAATACCTGTGTTTAGTGCTGGATGTCCTGTCAGTGTGAGCCTACTAAGGCTACACAGAAATCACCACCATGGATGGTGTTCATCAGCTGCACTTTTTCTCATGTTCATGCACATACCAAAGGGGAAAGGTGTGCTGGTGGCTACAGCCACTATGATTCCAGGCTACTCCATGATTTGGGTCACAAAATTGGCATCAAACATCAGTGTGCATGGCAGTGGTCCAGGCACAGATGGCCAATACACACACCATGGTATACACAGAAAGCATGCTGCATGGCCTACAAGAGGATGTGCAACTGCTACAGTGACTGCAGGACAACTTGTAATACATGTAGAATGAGGTCATTGGTAACCCATGTGGCCCCCATGGGTGCATCACCGAAATTTTGGTAAAAGCTCACAGTTTTGCCTCTATAGGTGATGACATGTAGTGTATATGTGGCATATAGCAACTTGGAGAAAGCATTCACTCTGAGGTCATTCTTAGCTTTCATAGCATCCACTGGTGCATTCATGAAGCTTCTGGCAAATGCCCACAGTTGTGCCTCTGTAGGCCAGACCAACCATAGCCATAAAATAACCAGATGCATGGTGTATGGTCACACACCAGGCTTATGCAGGTGCCACACAATGTTCCAGAGACTGCATCACTGTTACCCATGGCCATAGCAACCAAAACATGTGGGTATATTTATGATTGCGGCCCACAATGCTTTTCTGGCACCACTGTTGTGACACCTTACAGGGCTGGCCACTCTGGTTTTCATGGTTCCACACTATTCTTATCTCCAGTTAGCCATGAAAGAGCCGTGCTTAGTCCTAGTCATCCTTGTAACTTGGCTGCCAACATAGGGAGTTGCATCACAGCTCCTGTGTGAGCTTCTGACATACTAAACCATTCCTTGTACAGAACATGTTCAGCCCTGACTTTGTAGGTACACCTGGCCATTATGGATGACATGGAAGCTCCATCACAAGACTGGGAATATAATGCCTACCTCCCCAGCCTGACACAAGCCTGAGTGACTACCACATCTGCCTCCTGTGAGCCTTACATCTGTGATAGCATTGTTGTCAGCTGTCAGTTGTCAGTGTGATGTATCCCACCTTTGCAAATGATGATGGCTCTCCCTTGCTCACCCATCTGGTCTGTGGCGGTAAAGTAATGTCTGATCAGTGGCAAAGTTAGGGCAGAGCAAAGGGGTGGGTGGCTGTCCCAGTCACAAGACCTTAGGGAGCATGATCAGTGTGCTGATGTTGCAAGAATGCAGTACCAGCATTTGTAAGTGAAAGCTACTACTGTGTTTGCAGTCATGACTGAAGTGCTGAAGCATTTTGTGTGTTGTGATAGAATGTGATAGCATGGCTAGATGCTTGCTATAGTCAGTGAAGAAAGATTTCCTCAACTTTGAGAAGACTTTTTTTTCTTTTTGGTTCTCAACTTTGACAGGACCTTTTTTGACTCACTGAGAGAGTGTCAATTTGGGGGATTACCACAGGGTACCAAATATCCTACTATGGCTCTGTGTCAGATGCACAGTGGGACCATTCAATGCACTGTAATGCATAGCCTGGGTAGGTTAATGTATGTATCCAGTTTTGTTCTTTTTTATCTTTGCTTTAACCCATATTTGTATACAAAATGCTGCCTCTTTATCAGTGACACCCCTGCAACCAGTTCCATTGAAGACTCTGCACCTGCCTCCCCCTCTCCTTCTGCAGCAGATGTGTCAGGTGGTACTGTGATATTCAATTCCAAATTGTAGCTGCTTCTTTTCTTGCATTATTACCATATTTTATAACATGGTACACACCATGACTAACTAACTGCAGGTCACAGGTTCATATTGCAGTGTACCACTAGATACATAGAGGCAACAGGAGTATGCCTTCAGGAGTCAGAACACATATTCAGCAATATTCCATGTCTGAAATGTGCAATGTTGTATGCATCTCAGCCATGGACTGGTGGGTTTCATTTGGAAGTCATCATCCATTATTCCATAGCATATCCTGCATTACATGTAACACATAATTGTGGGCACCATTATGAGTGTCTTGATGCTACTTTAATGGGAACAGCATATCTAGGTCTATATAGCTGAAAATGTGAGTACCTACCCACTAGATTACCCTGTGAGAAGTCACCCCACATGAAATTGCTGGCAGAGGTCATATGTGTGCCAGATGTGGCCATTGAGGGCAATGTCTGGACGGTGCACACACTGTGTAATACCCTATGGTCTGCATACCACCTGGAAATTGATGTGATAGAAGCCCTTCTCTTCAGCATACATGATGCTATGTAGAGCTCATGGTGCCCTGATGATAAAGTGAGTTCAAGACCTCAAGTAAATGAGCAAAGCTGTCAAGTGCTTGCATAATGGTAGGCTTCTCCTCTGTTGTCTAGGGAAACAATCCATGCTCAGCCACATGCTGCAACATCATGTCACGAAACTGCTGTAGGGTCTCCAGGACTAATGACTGCAAAATTCCTAATATGTACCCTGTCAAATGCTGAAAGGTCCCCTTAACAAAGATGTTTAATGCTACACAAACCTTCATATCTACTGGGGTAGACAGGCCATGCATCCTATTTGATTGGGTGGAAAAAACTAGTTTCTTGTGATTTCTAGTTGTTGATGGCATTAAACTTTGATATCCACATGATTTATGAGTGCTAGGTGTTTTTTGTATTTGTTACTCTTTAGGTTTGTGTAGAACAGTGTTGGTGGAGATTTAGTTTCTGTTGCACAGCTCTGATGGTATATCAGCTGCTGGTGAACAAATCTGTAATACAAAAGGTGATGGCATGCAACATTCCGGCATTATGTCTGAGAGTTACCACTAGTGCTTGCTGTTCAGCTACGGATGCTTCTATTCCCAGCATAATGGTGTGAATGTAGCTTAAGAATTCCTTGCTCTCAGAATATGTGAGTGCTACAGCGCTTATTTTATACATCTCTGAATAACTCTCCCATGCTCGATTTTTTGCTTATATAGTGAGTCTGAGTCTCGTTAGCATGATGAAACTCATTTGCATGCCATTATTCAGTTACCTGCATACCATGAATGCTGGTACTCTTTCTCTTGTAGGCCAATGATGCTACTTCTTTCTTTGACTCACTCCTTCTCTGCATCATACTTCTCAGCCTCTTAAGTGCAAGAAATCCGGACAAAGTCAAAAATAATGGAAGAAAAGGGCCCTAAATCAGAGACAAAGTTTAAATATTGCTCTTATAAACTTAGACATTTTCTAGAAAAACAGCTTTCATATCAGCATGTATTTTTCTGAAGGATATGAAGTCTGAAACTGAAATGTATGTCATTATTCAATAACTTTAGTTTTTGATGATTGTCCAGAAAACCTCACTTTTTATGAGGAGCAGATCAAAAACATGAGGTAAAAATCTGCACATTCTGTGAAAATCTAGACAGTTGAGAGATATGCCCTGCAGTTCACTTCTTATCATGCTATTTCATGAAATACTACATGCTAATTTTTTTCTGAACCCCACATGCATTCTGACAGTTATGATAGTTCTTGCTTAACATTTTTCAACAAACATATTTTCTTTTGGCACACTGTACTATCCACCTATATGGATTCCCTTCAGTTCCAAAATGGGAACCAGTCTTGTAAAGCTGGCAAATAATTAACAAATTGAATTTCTTGTTTTGCTGTGTTTCTTGAATAATGGGAGTGCATTTCTCTCTTAAGCTGGGTTAAAATCCATTGTTATTTCCTAGGAGTTATCATGATAGTGAATGCCATGATCCATGTACACATTGACTATTAATTTTTTTACAGGGCATTACACTGCCTGCAAAAACAGATATAAACATTTCTATCTTTATGTTACTTTACGACACCAGGAGATAAAACCCCGACTATTACCCATTTCACCTGGATTTAACTTGTGGCCTGAATGGTAGAGGAGATGACTGAATGAGAGCAGAAAAGATGATGCTTTCTCTGCTGATTTCTCCAAGGGGGAGGAATTTGGGGTGTGTTAGGGAGCACAGTTTCTTGCAAGAGAACAAGCATAAGCCTGTACATCTGCTTGGGGGGCTGCTGTAGCTCATGTTATCTATGGGGGACAGTCCTCACATTAGTTCTTTGAACACCCAACTCTTTTAGTGAGCTGACATATCTAGCAAACATAGGGCTCAAAAGATAATCCACTGATGGAATCTTGGATGATAGCTGCATTGCAACTGTGTGGTGACAGACCAGATTGTCAGCAGGTAATGGTGAAATACTGAAGCATAACAAGTAGAAAAAAATAAGCGTATCTTTATCTTCCTTCATTAACAGGTCCAGAGTAGTATGGCACAGTGATTATCCTCACACTACTTCATTCTTTAATTTGTTTCACAGCTGCAGTGTATTTTTTGCATTGGCTACATGCCATCCCTTTGTTCACAAGTGTTTTTGCTGTGTGTTCTTATTTCCTAAAGCATCCAGAACATCTACATAGGTCAACTTATAATCCTCCATATTACTTGTAGTTTTGTGTGTGTGTGTGTGTGTGTGGGGGGGGGGGGGTATGCATCCATGTGTACATGTTCTGTGACAGACTGATATCTTGTTCAGAATTACTTTCTCTACATTGCATGTAATGAGTCAATTGCTCTCCTGTGAACCTAAAATGGATAATGCAAGTATTGAATAAATTTCCCGCGTCAACATTCAGCATACCTTAGACATCTGTGCTCACAAGTATCACTTGATCATTTACTTTCTAGGCTAAGAAAACATTGTACTAGCAATTATATTCAACAAAAGTTGGTGTACTATCTACAAAAGGATTTTTGACATACCTTCATATTTTAAGCCTTTGTAAATTTCTCAGCTTAGGCATTGCTGTTCTAGTTTATTTAGCATGGGGCAAAAAATCCTATTGCAGGTACCAATCCATGTTTTATTCATAGTAGTATATTGTAAGCTATTAATACATTTTTTTGTTTCTAACACTCTTTAACTATGTACATACAGTGGAGTTTGGCTGCATTTTGAACTTATCCATTTTATTCCACATTTAAAATATTTATGCCAATAAATTAATCTCAAAAATGAAGCTCGAGAAGGTAAATCTGTCCATTCATTTCAAGAACACAATATATTGGTTATGATTGGAGGAATCTGATAATAATTCTTTGGAATACACAGAGTTTTATTTGTCCTGATATATTACCAGATATGAAAAAAAGTAAGATTGCATACAGCTTTACAGCTTTCAAAGCTGTAAAACACTTAAAGCTGCCACACAGGCAGCTTTTTCACTAGATGGAAAGTATACTTGTCACCAAGCAATGGTATTAAAAGCTGTTGGGCACTTCAGTCTGCTACATTTTGTGCGCACGGTCATGCGGGCACGTGTGTGTGTGTGTGTGTGTGTGTGTGTGTGTGTGTGTGTGTGTGTGTGTGTGTGTGTGTGTGTGTGTGTGTGTATGTGTCTGTGACAAAGGAAAGTATGTTACAGCTTTCAGAGCTGCAAAGTTTCTGCAAAGTGTGATGAAATTTTTACGCTACCTGCCTGCTTAAGTCTGCCTTGTCTTTTTAGAAATGGACATTTGATGTCCATCATGCCTTTCTATTAAAAGAAAAAAATATGTACTATATTTAACGAACATTTCCTAGTGTAAAACATTGAGAGAAGCAGTTTAGAAAAGTCCTTGTATCTGCAAAGGGAGCATCATATTAAATAGACTAATGTTTAAGAAAAGGATCTGCAATAAAAGAGACCACCATTTGAGAATATCAAGAGTGGTGGACAGCATAGGTGAAGCCACGTTTTTACACAGAGTCACTAATAGGCTTTCTCAGTGTTTAGTTGACTTGAAAACAGAAGCCATGGCATGGGGAGGTAAAGGAAGTAGAATTCAGGAGTGACTTGGATGGACATAAGACAACTTTATGGAATAGAAGAGATATATATTATAGGATGTTTGTAAACTAGGAGCACAACATTCTACAGAAATGGAAAAATACCAAATTAAATTGATCCATAAGCATAAAGTAACAATACTACCAGCAGAAAAAAAAAACTTTATTTCTCACAGTAATTCTGCATTACTTTCCACCTTGCCATATCCAGCAATATATTTTGAATATGATACTGCTAAATACTGAATATTACATAATCCTATTTAATGCTCAGCTCCTGCTTAGAATTTTGTTTTAAAAGACATATGTCATATTTCTTTATCATCTAAACTACTTTTTTCTCTTCCATGTGCATTTGTGGTTATTTTCCTGCTTCTACTTTCATTTGTTCAAGATACTAATACTGTGGAGAAAATCCTGGTGTCAAGTTAGATGGTTTTGTACAGCGAACATTAAAAAAAAAAACAGAGTTCATAATGTCACGCTGGAATGCAGAAGTCCTGTTTAGAATTACCATGCAGTTGTACTCTAGATAAACTTTGCAGCTGCATGTTTGAGTTACAGTACATTTGAATTCAGCTAGTACAGTTGCCATACAATGAACCCCATGCCATAATATACGGCAATGTTATATAATGCAATGTTTGCTTTTCAGATGTAGAACTCATATTGTAACTGCTATTACCAGTGCATTATTCTGCTAACCTGGGTCACCAAAGCACTCAACATTTCAAGCTGTAGTAAATTGTTTCAGCAAATTTTCTGTTAAAAAACAAATTTATTCTATGTTTTGTGATAGAGTTAAGATGACTTCACTAGACAGTATTACATGTGTTACATAAAAAGTATTGTCATGTTATTTGTAATGTGAAGTGAGGCACACTCTAGAACATAGCATGGCTGCCACTGGTCACTACTAAACCTGTATATCACTCACTACATTGCAACATTTCTACCTGCTCTTGTGAGTTGAACTGTCCACCACTGCAACACAATTACATTTTATCAAGACTACTGCAGAATGTGTTTCTGACCATTTATAGTATAATATGCATTAGTGTATCACTAGGATAAGCTAGATATAGTATTTTTATCTCACAGCTGTTTTTAAGCAGGCAGGGAATACATTTAGAGTTTAACTACTGTTTAGTTTTGAGATGCCACTAAAGTCTATAGAATTATACAGTAACTTCAAGAGCAAAGGGTCAGTTGTACCTGTTTGCTGATGCTCAGCTGCAGATATATTATTAATGCAGTTTTCTTCCAAAAGAAAACCTAAAATAGAGTAGGATTCATTTTATAATATTTTGCCAAATCCATTTTCCAATAAGCATCAGCATTGCCTGCGTTTTTATCTAGTCAGGCTACAGATGCTGGGTCTAACTGAGCTTCTTAACCCAATGTGCACAAAAGGAAAAAGTAACAAAAATTACAATTTGAAATCCTTTTCACCTCATCCCTGTCATGAAATTATGGCAAACCAAAATCTATGAAATTCTGAAAAGCCAACATTTAAGGTACACTTCTGACATTAATTTCACTGAAGTAATCACCTGTAATGTTCCTCCTTTAATTTATGCAGTGGGTTGTCATTATAAATCAGGAAGAGAATTTGCTAGATTACTGCAACATCTTTGTTGCTGAAAGCTACAGCAAGTTCTAATTAACTGAAAATAAATCATCCCTGAAATTCTACTTAGTCTGCTGCAAAGGCATACCAACAAATACAAGCACATGAACACGCACAAGTGCACTTGCGGCAAAGGCATACCATTTTGCAGCAGTTCCTTTAGCTGTGGCATTTTAGTCATATCACATAATGATTTTACTGTGTGAAGACAAACCACTGGTTTCTCATCAGCATTACTAACCACTGCTTTCTCATCAGCAATCAATGGCGCCTTTGTTGGTGTGTGTGTGTGTGTGTGTGTGTGTGTGTGTGTGTGTGTGTGTGTGTGTGTGTGTGTGTATACGCGTGTGCATGTGTGTGTGTATGTGTGTGTGTGTGTGTGTGTGTGTGTGTGTGTGTGTGTGTGTGTGTGTGTGTATACGCATGTGCGTGTGCGTGTCTGTGTGCGTGTGTGTGTGTGTGTGTGTGTGTGTGTGTGTGTGTGTGTGTGTGTGTGTGTGTGTGTGTGTGTCTGTGTGTGTGGGTAACTTATATATATGGCTATTTTTGCATGGATATTTCTTCAGTTCTTTATGTCCTGCATCAATACCATTGTAATTTTGACTGTGTGGTGCCCTGTGCTCATTGCATATTTGCTGTTTTATTTAATGATCTTCAATCAAAATCATAACACATTTTTCACAGTGATGGTGACTGTTTGCCCACATAAATATCACAGATTCAGATAGACCACAAAAGTCTGTATTTTAATATTTTATCATTTATTCTAATTGTTAGGGCGGCCGCAGTGATGCACCGGTTAGCGATGCCACCTTACAGCAAGTGGTTCTCCAGTTTAATCCTCGGCTGGGGTGCCTTCTGTGTGGAGTCTACATGTACTCCCTGTGGTTGCGTGGGATTCCTCCAGGTGCTCCGGTTTCCTCCCACATCCCAAAGACTTGCTGTAGGTGGATTGGACACTCTAAATTGGCCCTAGGCATGAATGTGTGTGTGCCTTCTGTGGAAGGTTGGGTGCCGGCCTGGCAATTCGACATCGTAAAACTCCATTGCCAATCATGAGCAGACAAGGTGATCCGCTGTGGCAACCTCTAACTGGGAAATGCCAAAAGAAGAAGAAGATAATTTATTCTAATTTTTGTGTGATGCAGAGCACAGGAAGTCTGTTAACAAATAGGATAAAGGATAACAATATGGCACAGGTATGAAAAGCAAATATTTATAGGGAATAATACATCCAGAAAAATGTAAATCCATGCATTCAAGCTGTAATTTTGATGAGGGTACTAATGACTCCCTAAAACAGATATACAAAGGCACCTTTTTCGATAGCTATTAATATTCTTTTGACCAACCGCAAATGTGTCAAAAGAAAGAAAGAACCTTAGCAGTACCCTCATCAATATCTGCACTGGTGTCCTTATGATTATGAAGACTCTTGGAGGAAAATGTGAATGGATAATGAAGGTCAGTTCAACAGTCCCTATGACCTCAGAAAGTGCACGTAACATTACAACATTCATGGTGCTCATGGGTAATGTAACCCCAGAAAACCATTTATGTCAATGAAAAAAGAATGACATTAGTGTAGGTTTATACAGGAAAAGTGAACAAACCCTACTAGCTTAAGTGCAAAATGTACATCGCTCCTGCATAGTCTTCAGGGAGTTGGCACAGAGAACTCAGATTCCATCAGAGTATGTTTCAGTTTACTGAAATAATGGTTGTTACTCTGTGAGCAGGTTCCTGGTAGAGCTCTGGTAGGCGAAATAATATAAGAGCTGGTAATGCATGAATTCTACCAGACATCCTGTTAGTTTCAGAGCATGATATTTTCCTTTTAGGCCATTTAGGTACAAAATGAAAGTAGGGACCGAATATCTATATTAGTAAATTACAAGGCTCTCTATTAGAAGCAAGACCTGACATGATGAACACATCCTGGATATTAGAAACACAAACCTACTAATGCATTGTACAAGCATGTAATAGTATGTGACACTCATACTTTTGGCTTTTTAGTAATAGAGCAAATTAAGAAAGTCATTCAGGGTAGAATAACGGATGAACATCTTGATGCTTGTGAGTTGAGATAGCAGATCAAATTAAATGCAGCTAGCTACTCTGGTCTTAATGAAACTGTTTCTCTTAATTCAGTTTTAAAATTGAAGCATTATGAGAGTGTGTGATTTCATTGGTTCTTTTGTTTTATCATGTGACCCTTAGGAGGGATATTTAAATGTTTGTTTTAACCTAATATTTTAGTTCTGAGGAAGCTACAGTGAATTTTAGGAGCAAAAGCAGTTAACTCTGCTTAATACAGCTTTATACACTATTGTTGTCTCCGAGTCATCCTCTGTGTACCACTAAGGAAGTTTCTTTCCTCTATCTACCAAACTCAGGTAAGAATATTCTATAGACTATCTAGATGTGAAGGGCATAACTATTAACTACAGTGAGATCACTGCATCACTGTATGCCTCACTGATCTGACCCACTACTGAATTTAATACTTTTTTACAGCCTTCACACAAACCACTCAAAATAAACTGAAATGGTCCAACTACTTACAAAATAAAATCATATACTTAGAAAACTTGAGCTGCAGGATTTGTTTTTGTACTTAGTTTTTTTTTTATATATTACTTAGAAATGACCTTTGTTTAGTTTAGAATACTATGTCTAATAATGCAATGTCTGATAATGTTTTATGTGAAAGTCTGTACCCTTCACATAAAACTGGCTGGCCTAACAGATTAGAGAATATAATACTAAATATAAACCACTATGAGAAAAGATGCGACAGATACAATATTCATTGACTCCCAGTATTATGCAATAGGCTTCTTCTTACAATCAGAATAAGTTAGTGATTTGCATAGTAGAAAACATCAACATGTAATCACAGCCATAAAACTCCTCAAATGCCAATAAGTCTGTAGGCGTGTCAAAGGGGTAGGGTTTGAATCTTTTTTAAGTGTCTTTAAGGCATAATATAAAGAGTTAGCCCTGGTGCCTAGTTTTTCCCTAACCCCGATTCTTTCATGCTGCTAAACTTTTTTCTTTCTAGTTTTTGAGTGCCTTAAAGGTATAATAAACATAAAAGAAGTTATTGCTGCTGTCTAGTGTCCACTTCCCAAACATTGCAGGATTTGCTTGTTAGTACAGGGGAATAAGAAAGTCTAACAGCCCCACTCCTCCAACACACAGCCCCCACCTAATTGCACTCACAAACACCCTCACTCATATAGGCGCACACATATCCTACCGACCTTCTAACTAACCCTCCTACTGTGAATTCACAGAAAGATACTCACTCATTATACATACACATACATGCAGCCACACAGATATACAAACATACACAATCTCACAAACTTACCTGTTGGGTAAACTCCCTGGCATTTACCTTTAATGGAATGGGTGAACATGAGTTTTAAGTTGTGTTCATTAACATGGGCAGCTGAGGTAATTTACACAACTGAGCAATTCTCTGAATTTCTCACTGTGTAAAATGCCAAATGCCATACTGCGGGCATTTTGGGGGGAGATCACGTGGTTAATTATCATTGGCCACTTCTCCAGAATACCTCATTAGCATTTGTGGTAGACCAGAGAGGCAGCCCAGCATGGTGCTGCATGTCTTTGTGTTCCAACACCATGATAGGGCTGTCTGTGAATTGAAAATAATTTACCACAGATGAACACCAGGCATATATCTTGCAGTAATCCTTCTGAATTTGGGCTATTTAATAATTCTAAAATATCAAATCAGTATCACCTCTTGCATTTATACATAACTGTCTATGAATAAGTATGCTATTTTATACTTTTTCTAGTGATTATGGTTTATGAGATATACTGAATTACCTGAAACATGGTTTCTGAGCTTCATTTTTAAAAGAAAACTTTCAGAAAAATGCAAAAAAAAAAATTCACACTAAAATCTTCAGGCTTCAAGGATTATAAATAGTCACTGCCGATTGGGACTGAAATAACTAAGTAATCAAAAATGAAAGATCATTTTACATAAATGTGGTCATGAATTGTCAGGGAGAAAGAAGTCCCCCTGCATCCCCCATAATAGGGTATAAAATCTGGCATATTCTATACTGCAGCTACATAATTATTCTAACTTTGAGGTTGTGCAACTGGAGTGTAGGAATAATGAAATAGTTTGGGAGTGATGTGGTGACAGAGCTCTTATTGTTGGAGATCTGCCACCTGGGACAGAATCAGCACTGCATTGAAGTGATTTCTTTTCAGACAGTTTGCCGTATTGCTTAATGTTTGTAATTATGGATCAGTCATCTGACATTCAGTGCAGTGAAAGTTACTGATTTTTTGTCATCCCACTTGTATAACCGAATCACTCCTGCAGGAAAGACTTCTCTCATCCCCTGATACTGAACATAGGTCCAATATGATGGTATTTTTATATAGTTAGTTATGTACTACATAGAGACTATAAGGTGAGTGCATGTGCGGGAGGGGTGTATTTATTTATTATGTAGTTACATAGTTACCTATACTTTTCCCTTCCCTAGTTAACTAGCAGGCATACCTCTCAACCTCTTAGTGCTAAAAAAATGTGTGCAAAGCCCAACAAAATGAGGGGACAAAGGCCCAGAAATAGGGACAGATTTTAAATATTGATTTTTTTTTAAAACTTAGAAAGATGCTAGAGTCACAGGGTTTGTTTTGACATGAATTTTCTGTAGGATTTGAAGTCTGAAACTCAAATGTATGTCATTATTTAGTGACTTCAATCCTTAGATCATCCCTGTGAATTGTCAGAAAACCACAAATTTTATGAGGAACAGACCAAAAATGAGAGTCAAAAATCTGGACATTCTGTGAAAATCTGGACAGTTGAAAGGTATGCTGGCAGGAGATTTGATATAGTTTGCTAGTAGAATTTTGATTAATATATTTAGCTTGGTGTGCTACAGGTTATTTTGGCTCAGGCTTTAAATGTCCTTTATTCTTGATCAAGAACATTCACTGTTGTAGTGGCCTCTTCCAGGGCACCAAAAAAGAAAAGTGTGGGGCACCCTTTGCACAGTCTTAACAGCCAGGATCTTCCCTAATGACATGTCCTATCCACAACTGTATGTCCTTGGGGATATCTGATTGGTTGGAAATATCAGGTAATGGGTTGGATATCTGCCTGCACCTGATTTCAGTCACCTTGGAATTCCTGAAGCAATGATATTTTTATTCAGACACTTACTGTTATGGGAGTTGTACTGACTCAAAGGCATAGTACCCCTCCACTTCTTCTAGCACTCCTTGTTTGCTGCAAGTATTACAGCTATGGTACCTCCAAGAAAATGGCTGTGCCTCTTCTTCCAAGAAAATGACTACATGTATTACAGCTATGATACCTGCAAGAAAATGGCTGTGCCTCTACTTCCAAAAAATGGATCACACACATACACACACATACACACACACACACACACACACACACACACACACACACACACACACACACATACACACACACACACCTGATTTGGATCATCTTTGTACAATTCTATCATGGCAATTACAAAAGATTGCATTTGACAAAGGCAAGAAGACTGACAAATGTTTTCTAAAGATAGCACAGTAAGGCATATGACCATAGTATGACAAGTAAGAAGAGCATCAGAGTGGTATTCAATTGGATTAAAAATGGATTTTGCAGAATCTTGTGAATGTGGTAAAATCACTGGCACACAGGAAGACATATTCTGCTCTGAATAAAAGTGCAGTATAGTCTCTGGAGACCATGTCAAGCAGCGCAAGGGGAACAGACATGCTTAGGGACTCACAGTTCACAAGTGTATGCTTTAGAAACAATGTTTAGCACTGGTGGAAACCCTGACCTTTGCCCCATCTTATTGTGCTAATGTGAAGTGGTAGAAAAACACTATAGATAATCGATACAAAGGGTATAGAATTTACTCTCTAGTTCCAAAACTTAACAGTAGTTCAAAAAAGTATCTCAAGGAAAAAGTATGGTATTAACAGAGATTGTTTTGCAAAAGTTCCAAAATTACTGGAAAATATACATTTAAATGTCAATGTTCAGCAGAAGTGTGACACTACAAACCATTCTAGGAACATTTAGTTAAGTGTTTTATTTTTAGAAAGAACTGAATCTACAAAAAAGCTGTTCAGTTTGGAGCAGACTAACAATTTGTACAAAAATAAAATAAAATAATAATAATAATAATAATCATAATCCTGTTGTATTTCTTTTCTGACCTATGAAATCAAACAATGCAGGCTCCTCTGCTTCCCCCCCGATCCAAGGATAACGGGTTTGCCTTTGACCACCTTTTCTAGCACCTTGCTTGATGTAAAGCCTGCGTTCCAAACAATAAGTGATAATCTGGGACATCTACATTTGAGTATTTTGTGTTTTTCACTGTAAAGGTTTCTGCTTTTGATGTGGTCCTTAACTGAGTGTTTGTACTGTGCACTTGTCTAAAGGTCAGGATAATTTGGCAAATTAATTGTGTACATTTATAAAATGCTCAGTGTCAACAATCCTTTTAAATGCATGCGCTTAATACAGAAACTTTATTCAAAATGGTTATCGCAAAATAATTAACCTATATGAAAAAAGAGTTAAGTACATTAAAAAAGTTTCCACTTTTGAAAATTAATGCAATCTAACATTAGGGAAACAGATTCTGGATCTGTTTAGGTTGTTTTAATGAAATCACAGTTTTCGGCAGTATCTACCTATTTTATGTGTAGAATGTTGATCTGTTTAATTTTGGCTCAACAAACTTTTTTTTTTTGCTGATCAAAAGTAATAACCTATAATTTGTCACTCACCTTGCAGACATAGTGTTAGCAGCTTCATATGAATGTGTATCCACTCTTCCCTGCATCTTCAGTATAGTGTATATGTGTATTAGCATTACAATATTCAAATCCCTATATAAACTTCACATTCTATATGACTTCTTGATTACTTATTGATCAATTTTCACTATGCAAAGCATCTGCTTACTTTTGCTATAAAACATCTGTAGCAGTGGTTTCTTACAAACATGTACAATGTCCTCTGCAGTACAATATATAGAATGCAGAGAGAGTGTGCATTTGTATGTGTGTGTTTGTGTGTGTGTGTGTGAATGAGACACAGAGAGACAGACAGACAAGAATGAAGGAGAACAAATGAGTCTGTATGTCTACGCAATAAGAAAGAAAATTGTCCCATCTGCAATACAAAGTGTTTCTTGTTAAGCATTCAGAGGTTACATGCTGTCTGCGACAAAGCACTTTAACAAATTTTATAGTGGTGTCATTCCAAAGTGATTTTTCTACAGTCAAGATTTCATCCATTACCAATTTCACATGCAACACCCCTCTGGCATTATGAAATATGTCTGAACTCAGGTTCCCTGAGGACCTTCTCCTCCCATAATAATGTATCTGTGTTACCCCTTCCTCCTGAAAAAAAAATCTAAATATCTTTGGCAGAAATTACTTTGGGCCTTCAGCACACGATTCTCCGTCATCTTCATTACATTTCACACCTACAGATACTGATAAGAGATTAATCTGGTCCACAAATATTTCATCAGTATCTGCAGCCAGGGCACCTTGCATTGGCTTATCAGAATGGGCGTTGATATGAAAAAGAAATAAATTTGTTTAGACTTCATAAGGCAGAAAACACACACACACACCTAAAACAAATGAGATACGAAAAAAGAAATGAGTTTCTCAGAATGTTATTAGAAGTGCAAGAGAGCTGCTCTGGCAAAGTTCTCTGTTCCGATTATGTATACACTTTTATTCAATCATTGTATTGCTCCATGTCTGACATATGGTCAATAGTGCAATCTACCACTGATCAGAATAAACCAGCCGCCCCAGAGCACCTTGGAATTTCATTAGTTTGCTTTCAATGTAGTCTTTAAAGCTAGACATTTATTTGGAAACACAAATTCAGAACTGAAGTCGGGGCTTAGTCAATGAAACTTGAAGGCCTGGAAGCTCAAGGGCTGTAGTTTACAATTACTGTGACTCCAATATTGTAGACAAACACATATAAATAAAAATAAATAATATTTTTTATGAATTCACAGTGAAAGTGTAAATTTTTTAATTCTGTATTTGAGCAGTAATGAATACTGCCTTAGGTGATATAATGATTCTAGTATTTTGTAAACATATTTTTCTAAAAATTAAAAAATAAAATAGGTCTGTGATGATTTCATTAGTTTCACAAACAGAAGGCTAAAGTGGCATTACTAATGCATATTTAGATTTATGGTATTTAATCTATTTGCGAACTACTTTGTTTAACCAAAGTAATGCTGGCAGAGACTGACAAAACTATATGATGTGGTACATGAAACTCATGCTTTTTTTCTAATAGAAGGAAAAGTATGTGTAGAAGTCGGGTTTAAATGTCACAACCTCACTTTTTCAGTCTGTATATTGCCTTTACGTGTCCTTTCACAGAATGATCTCTGTCTTTACAAAACAAGGACAACACTATGTTGACTGGCAAAAAGTATCATTCAATTCGTCAAGAGTCCCCCCCGACACTGAACAGCAAAGTTAATCTTTGCCCATTTCTAATATGTATGATCTATCTGTCCATCTAAATATCCATGTATGTATCTGCTATATACCAAATCTATATACTTCTCTATTTAGCTGTCAGCCTATTTCAATCTGTCTGGTTTTCTGTTTTAAAGACATACTGTTTTCTCCATTACATTTCATACTGTTACTACGTAATCATGTATTTTTCATTGGACTGTATACTTGCAAAAGGACAAATGCAGTTGTTTGCTTAATTTTGATTTATACTTTACTTTCCGAAATGAAAATTGACTTCCCACAGTACAAATGCTACTTCACCAACATCACCTACAAAATTCCCATGCTGCACATTTTGCTGTTGTACATTAAGATGAAAAACAACATTTGTATACCTTTTTAAAGATAAACCTGATTTCACAAAGAGGCACTTACGTTCTGAACAATTTATATCTTGCTTTTTAATGTTACAAATGGACTTATCCAATGGGCTCTATTTGTGTATAACCAGGCTGATTCAGCAAAATACAATAAAATATGTATAAAAAAAAGAATGCACAGTAAGAAAATGCAAGATAAATAATGGGTCAATGTTGGAAGACAAATATGTGTATACATATTAACTTGATATTACAAGACATATTTTCATAATCAATGCAGCATTGTACAAGTGCAAAGAAATCACAGAGTAACAGGATGCTGGATTTGCAGAATAAAGCATGACAATATGCATTTCAGGTCTATTTGAGCTGTGAGCAACAGGAGGAGACATTAACGTTAGTGATAATAACACCAGGGTGAGTTAAATGCAGGTTGTGGAGCTTTGGATGGTATAAAGGAAATACTTTAGGGTAGAAGGAGAAACACATGCAAGGTGTGGGTGTTAGAGCAAAAGGGAAAAGATGAGAAACCCATAAAATCTCTGGTAAGTAAGTTTTTGCAGACTGAAAACAGCAGAGGAACAAGGATGGAGCCCTATGATACCCCACAATGTGCACTTTCTGGTCCAGAGACTGAGTTAACATTTTTTTGGTCTAAGAGGTAATAAAGAAATGAACCACACAGTTTCCTCACAAAACGCTTGCTAAACAGCCTTCAAGGAAGAACCAAATATAAACGAAGTAATTGTGGAAAACTCATCAAAAAATGCAAACGAGAGTCCAGGTACCTCAAAAACAAACAATCTTCTTTATTATGAACACAGGAGCAAACTTTACGTCTTGAGCACAAGACTTCCTCAGATCTGAGGAAGTCTTGTGCTCAAGACGTAAGCGCTTATATTCTGTTTGCTCCTGTGTTCATAATAAAGAAGATTGTTCGTTTTTGAGGTACCTGGACTCTCGTTTGCATTTTTTGATGAGCCTTCAAGGAAGACACAGAAGCTAACCAAATCAATTGGCTCAGTATAGTAAATAAAAAAACACACCAGAAGTTGCTCTGTTGTCCATATTTACATTAGATATTGAGATGATACAGAGCAGTCTTGTTCTGTGACCCCCTGTGGAAACAATGGTAGCTCTGGTACAAAAGATATAATTTTTCTTAGTGATGAACTAAACTTGACTTCACATTTATAATTAGAGACCTGGTTGAATAAAGAACTTTATTCTGTATTTGGAGGCAACAGTGCTCTTCATGAGGAAAACCTTGGAGACAGCACTCTGTTTTTGATCTGTACTGGATGTGCTCAGAGATTCCATTAGGGAAATATGTAAGTTTTTTATCATAATGCATTTACCATGTGAAGTTATTCCATAAAAATTCATTCATTTTCTCATTTTCTCAGTGGTGATATTCCCCAAAATGGTCGTTTCTGGGTGACTTTGTCATCTGGTTTGAAAACAAAAATAGATCGTTCTTACAAATTACTTTATTTTGATTATGCAAGGACTTAGGGTTCTTTACATTTTGCCACTGAAGCCAATTATAAAGGGCATTCTTTATTTGATTTTTCCAGATGGGTGTAGTCACCTTAGGCCTGGGGGAGAAATCAGTTTCTTAGTCAGACTAGCACTTGTTTCAGCTCAATTTGGAGCTCTGGCTACATTGTTCAGCTGATGTTGTTCTTCTTTCGGCTTTTCCCAGTTAGGGGTCACCACAGCGGAACTCCGGTCTGCTAATGATTGGCAGTAGATTTTTACGGTGCCGAGGTGCCAGCCCGACACCCAACCATCAATGAAGGCACACCTATTCATGCATGTCTTTCAAACGCCACTCGACCAGCTGATCAACCTGCTCAACTACAGGAGTTTGAAAAATGTTACAAAATATGTCCTCTGGAGTATAGTGCAGATGATCCAAATCAACTTGTGATTTACAAATGGTTTATCAAATGTTAATAAATCAATCAATTAATCAATCAATCAATCATAGATGTAATGGATCAGTTCACCCCCCCACCATGTGCTCTCCAACTACAATGAGATATACAAACTCTGGCATAATGCTGATGAAGAAGAACCTGCCTTTTACAGACGGACTTAAATTATGTAAGTACTATAAATGTATACCAGTCAGATATCTCCTATAAATGTGTACCAGTCAGATATCTACAACACCAGAAAAGCAACAACAAAAAAACAAAATCACAAAGCCAAGATAACAACTTTTAATGTTGTTGTTGTTGTGTCTTTCGGCTTTTCCCGGTTAGGGGTCGCCACTGCGGAACTCCGGTCCGCTAATTATTGGCAGTAGATTTTTACATACCAAATTGCCAGCCCTGATGCACAACCTTCAATGAAGGTACGCCCATTCATGCATGTCTCTTAATATCACAAAGTATAACTTTGCAAAGCTTTCATGTATCACCCTCAGTGCAGTATGGAACTATCTGCAACACTTCTTAAATACACAGAAAGACACAGCCAACTTATCAAAAAGCTTGATGAATTAATTAAATAGTTACTTAAAGCAGTAAATTCTCAACATATGCATAAAAAAATTTGTTTACAAGGACATATTAAAATGTATAGTCAGATATAAAACATTATCAACAAACATTAAGATTAACATTTAAATTAAATATACACTACAATCATAACTCAATCTGTTTCTCCTTCAGTATAGGTTTGAGGCTAATAGCAGCATTCAGTCCTGGAGTTTTATTTATTTATTTATTTAACATTTGTTTACCGGGAAAGTCTGACTTGGAACGAAGCCAATTTTTTAGCAGAAATGCTCCAGTTGCATGTTTCTGTAACGCATGGACTTTTATAGGTTCATAGGTTCATACTAGGCTATCTGCCCTAGGGCATTTTATGCCCTAGCAGAATGTATTTTGGCTTCTTCCACCCATTTTAAATTTTTTATTTTAGCCCCTTTCAAGGTATATAGTATATCTATCCTCTACACACTAGTGATACCGGGGTAAACCTCCTACGCTCCCATCCACTCATCCATCCACTCTTGAAGAGAGTCAATGAGGGAGTCAATGAGGGACTCTGCCTAACCTTTATATCTGTCCCTCCAGCATGTCCTATTTATTTCAGTGCTGAGGTTCAAGTCTCGAAAGCGAGTCGGCTCGGATTTGATTTGATTTTCTGCAGGCATGTCCATTAATTTGATCCTCTTTGGTGAGGTACTTTTTGGGGTTTCCAGTTGCTGCAGTGGTGTCTGGGTAGGGTATCAAAAAAGGCATTTGTACTCAATTATGGGGCCTGATGGGATGGTAAAAAGAGGATGACCTGACCTCCCTGATCTAGATGTAATCATGATTAGGTGAATGTAGGTATATATTTTCTTTTCTTTCCACTTTCACTGTGGTGTCAAATGAAGAAAATGAGATTGTTATATCAGGTCCCCCCCCTTACCCTGACCTGAATTCTTGTACTTAATGGATTTCAACTATGTGGTTGGTTTTTGCCACTTTGTTTTTCTATACACAGCATTTATTTACTTTTGGCATTTAGCTTGAGGCCACGGCTCTGTTTCACCTATTACAAGTTGGAGGGGCCTTGTGTTTGGTTAGGGGGCTGTCGGTGCTGAGTGGCATTATGGCACGTCATTGAGTTTGTCTCATCACAATTTTTTCCGTGGCCAGCTGTCCCTTTGTGTGTATGTATACCCGAACAGGACTAGAAAGGAGAGAGGTCCCAGCAGCCTCCACCACTGTTTTGTAATTGGGTAGCAGTCTGACATGGCTCCAGCAATTCTAAACAGGTTCTGTCCTTCCATCAGTTGCTCTTCCATCTATCTATTGGACTGTGAGGTTTATATTTGCTGGTGAGCTTATATAATCTGCGAAGGCTGGTGGTATATGCCAGCTTTTCATAAAGTCCAGGTGTTGGTAGGCTGTGTGGAAATTTCCTTGGTTTGAGAGGCACACCTGTAAAAATCAAGAGCCAAGAGGTCACCAGGTTTACCGAGTAGAAAGCCAATGGGTAGGATCCACATCTTAGAGGTCCCAATATCTTTCTTTGCTGAGGTCCATGATGATCCTTTCCCCATCTTTTGAGACCAAGCCTGCTCTGTATGACCAGGCGATGGTTGGGCTTATCGCCATAACTTTTATCACAGGAGGGACCACAGGCCTCAAAGTTGAACACTCACCTTTGGAGCCATCCTTTGTTTCTTTGCAATTATTGGACAGTAGTATGTTTGGGTTTTGTAGTTTGCTTGATGCCTTCTTCAGTTCTTGCAGAGAGTATGCTCTTGCCACAGGGATTGATGCTGGTCTTTTGCTGGCACCATTTTGGGATAGGAGGCATCTGAGATGTCATCTGGGATGTCAGGGGCTGAACCTGGGTTGGGGGATGTTGGGGCTGGGGGGAGGTTGATTGTATGAACCTGTCAGCTGGGATGTTGGCAATGTCTGTGGGTTGATTGTATTTTTTGTCCATAGGTTGGGAATTCTGAGCATATCTCTGGATGCCACCCAGGTTGTGCCCTTGTTCAAAACCCAGTGCCTTGAACTTCAGTGTCCCCCTTGTTTAGTTAATACTGAATTTTGTACAATTTTTTGTGTACTTACGTAGTTTTTGCTAATACTGATCCAGTGATGCCTTCCCGCTTTTGGGTTTTTTAGCTTTTATTTAGATCAACAAGGGTCTCTGCTTATGGTTTGGATTGGCTGGGGGTTTTATTTGGGATTTGTCTGCTGCCTTTGGAGGATTGGGTCTTGGTTTTTTTTTTTGGAGGATTATCCATGCATTCCCTGAAGGTGTCATAGGGAAATGCATTTTATAAAGGTCCACCGGTCTGGGCTGTATTACACCACAGGCCTGGGGGACTGAGGATCTCCACCTCAGTTTTTTGGTGTAAATTATTAACTAGAAGTTTTTCACTGTGGTTTGATTGGATAGGGTGGGGTCGGGGATGTGATGTCAGTGAGAGAGTTTTCTGTCTGCAGTCTTACATTACCAAGTTGAAGTTTCTGGTATGTTTGGTGTTTGTCCCCATGTGGGTGATGATTGTTGATCCACTGTTGAGGAGTTTCCTTCCTCTTGGAAATTGGGGTCCAGTTTAGTTTGAGAGTAATGCTCCTGAACCTATGGGTTGTTTGTTAGAGTATGAGCTAATGTCCCAGGAGACTTTGGAGTTTTCAAAGTTCAGGTGTAAGTAGGGTGTGGAGAGACCTTCCTTTTTTTCAGTGTTCTCAGGAAGGCGGTGGTGTTGGGAGTTTTGGGGGACTTGTAGTTGCATAAATAGATAAAGCAGTAGGTGCTTTGGTTTTTGCACCAGAGATGTGGGTATGTTGGTGAATTGCGACCACCCTCCTGGGGTGGCCAGGTTGATTTTTTGGGCAGCATATAATAGTACTCCTTTTTAGTTCGATCAGGATTTTGGGGCGAAAAGCATGTAGTTTTTGATATACTTGCTGATGTGCTCTGGTGCTCTCTAGACCCACAGACCGGGTAAAAAGTTACTGCACAGATATAGGGTTCTCTTGGCTGAGTAGGTAGTTTTGTATCTGATCTTCCCCTTCTGACACCTTTGAGTGGCATGGCCCTTGCCTGCTTGGTTTCTTGGGAGTGTAGTGATTCTTGTTTTGGTGCCTTCCTCTTGTGGAGCTGGCACAAGAGGTAACTTGCTAAAGCAGCAGCCTTTGTGTCGAGGGGCCCAGGGTGACAGGTAGCAGCCTCCCCTAACCAAAGCATAGTCCTTAGCAAGGGGCACTGTCAAATTCAGCTGATCAGGCATCATATTGTAAGCCAATTTGTAGCAAAGTATGATAAGCCCTCAAGGTATATTATCATTCATCTGTCACTGATGGGTGGAGAGCTTCTTTATGTCTCTTTCATGTACTCCAGGGTCACACACTCTCAGAGCTCATCTTTATGTCTCTTTTCATGTAGTCATGTCTCTTACATCCAGGTCAGGTGACTGTTTTATGTAGGTCATGCCTGGGAGGCATGCACAATGCCTTGGTTTGATTTGTACTTGGATGGGATACGGGTCAGGATCCATGCACCCTGACAGGATCCTAGCACTTATGAAAGTGCTGCTCACGTCTGAGTCTCTGTGTTCAGTTTGGTGAGGCGGGCTAGTCCTGGTGCCTACACTGGTAGTGTTGGTATTACAAGTGTATCAGGTGTGTTGTTTTGGAGTTAGGTACACTGGCGGAGTCTCTTGGAGTTGTGAGATATGTATTTACCTGCGTGTTTTGTTGTGGGATGCCTGTGAGGGGTGTGTCTGCTGGGTCAGGTATATCTTAGTGATTCTTTATTTGTTTGCTCCGTATATGTTTGTGTGATTGTGTCTGAGGTTTTGGTCAAGTAGTGAGTCTATTGAGAGAGCTTAACCTCAGGAGTATGGTGACTGGTGGGGAGTGAAGATTGTCTGCATTTAATTTTGAAATCCATTTATATTCAGCAATTTCAAGCATTTTTTGGTCTTTACCAATCAGATATCTCCCATTAGGGACAATATTCCTGAGCTATTGCTGCTGCGTCGAATCAACCAGCTAAGCACTTCTATTTTGTAGACAGACTGATCAGTTTCACCTTCCAGGTAAAATGGAAGAGCTGATTGGTCTCTGAAGCTGAACATGCTGCTGATTTTATTGTAGAAAAGCTGAACAAATCAGGTGGAAGAGTCTGAAGGAGTGATCATTGGGCTCAGTGATTTTCCATGCAGGATGCCTTCACCTTGGATATGGGGACAATTTGTAAACATCAGCTATAGCTTACTTAATTTCAGTCTTGCACTCAAATTCCAGGGCTTGACAAGCTTGTACTATATTGTCAGAAAGTAGGGCCCTCAACAAAACTTTGATTAGACCTCACAGGCTCATTTTTACAGTGCTTACAAACTCTTGGTGACCCTGCTTCTATTTCCAGAGAGTTTGGCTTGAATCCAGAATACTCCAAGCACAAGATATGTAATTTTGATTATTTTTGCTCTTTTATAACTCATTTTGGCTGTGCTGCTGTTATATTTTCATATTATTTGTTACATTTTGTTGCACTTTGTCATTGTAAAATGACTTTGCATTTTGTTGACCTCACTGCTGGCTCTTGCATTGTTGAGTAAATTCCTAGTCTAGACAGTTAGTTGTAAGCAAAGTCCCATACCATATTCTTGCAAGCTATAGGTCCCCCTCTATGAACCATGAAACCCATAACACATATTTAAACTTACTGCAGACACTCACCATTCAATCCAATGCCATATTCATGGGTGACTTTAACTACCCTACTAGAAAATGGGAATCAGACATGACCCCAAACTTGCAGGTCCAGACATTCCTGGACTTTGTCTATGCAAACAACCTGGACCAGATAGATCATACACCTACTAAGGGTGCAAACATAATGAATCAGATCCTCATTGATGTAGGAGAATGCTGCACACCTCCTAGTGTAATGTCCTTTCTGGTAAGGAGTGACCATAAAGCTGTCTCCATTGAAATAAAAATGAAACACAGGACACTTCTAACTCTGTATCATTTATAGGTTCATAGGTGTGTACTAGGCTAATGGCCCTGGAGCTTTTACAGTCCTACCCCATAGAAGTGCCATGGCATCGTGCTGCCCGACATTAGTTCCCAGTGCCTCTATCAAGTAGATCCACTGGAGTGATCCACGGGGTGAACTTTCTATTACCCATCCACTCATCAAGATTTCTCTTGAAGAGGGACAGCAAGGTGCTCTGCTTGACATGTATAGGAAGTCTAGTCCAGAGCATGGAGAGTCTCTGGGTGAGGAACCTATCCCTCCAGCATGTTCTGTTGATTGTGGTAATGAGGTTGAGGTCTCTGGAGCATGTGGTGTGGAGGGATTGGGATTTCTTTAGATGTAGCATTTCTAACAGAGCTGGGTCAGACATGGCTTTGTAAGTCAAGCAGAAATCACCTCTAAGTAGGTGATATGAGACAGAGAATAGCTAGAGTCTTTTGAGTCTGTCCATGTAGGACATGTGTTTAAGGCCTAGGATCCTCTTCATGAGGTACTTCTGTGGCCTCTCCAGCTGTTGCAGGTGTCTAGTGAGGTACATGGCAAATGGGGCATTATACTCAATGATTGGTCTAATGAGGGAAGAGTAGAGAGAGATGATGACCTTTTTTTTCCTGGATGCAAAACCCTTAGTAATGAGATGTGCCACACAGAAGGGCTTTCTGACCACAGTGGCAATGTGGTGGTTGAAGGAGAGGTTGCTGTCAAGCTGTATCCCCAGATCTCTTACAATGCCTTCAGTGTTCAGCGGGCTCCCATTGATGTGGTAATTAGTGGGAACTGAGTTTTAACCAAAGGGGATGATGACGCGTTTTTTGGCATTAAGCTTAAGGCCATGGTTTTGACACCAGTCATTGGTCTCAGTGAGGCCTTTCTATAGGATGTCTGCATCACTTGGGGAGTTGATAATGGCTTTCAGTTTGCAGTCATCTGTGAACTTGGTCAGCCAGAGTCCCTTTGTGTTAGCCTGCACTTCTGAAAAGTAGATGCTGAACAGGAGAGGACCAAGGACCGATCCCTGTGGGACTCCAGTCGTGATTGATTGCCAGTCTGACTTGTTGTCTGCTACTTTCACACTGTGTGTTCTTTTTGTGAGCCAATTTGCAACCCACCAAGTGATATAGGGGTTGATGCCTAGTTTAGTGAGTTTATCAATAATTCCTGAGTGAGGAATGGTATCAAAGGCCTTGGCCAGATCGAGGTAGGCTGTATGCAGTGCCTTACCTTCATCCACAGCCCTGGTGACTGATTCAAAGATGTCAACCAAGTTGAGCAGGCATGATCTTCCTTTCACAAAACCAAATTGTGTGTGGTCTAGAGTTTGGAGATTTCCTATATCTTTGTTAATTAGGTGCATGATGATGCTTTACATATCAGACTCATCAGGCTAATGGGGAGATAATTCCCAGGGTCTGTAGTTGCTCTACCTTTATGGAGAGGGATGACTGTAACAGTGCACCAATTGGTAGGGACAAAGCTTGAGGTGAGGCTGTGACTGAGCAAGGCACACATATGTGGTGCCAGTTCACTTTATAGTTCATGTAGAACACAGCTAGGGATATTATCAGGTCCCATGGAAGCTGTATTCTTGGCCTTGGACAATGCAGCTTTAACCTTAGGAACTACTCTTAGACAAACTATTCTTAGGCAAACTTAAGTGATACCCTGGCAAAATTTCAAACCATGAAATCCTGAAAACACTGCTGCCAATACAGAATTGTTGACAGAGACCCTGTACAATCATGTTAATAGATTAATAGAGACTGTTGTGTCAATCAGGAATAAGCACAGAACAAACTCAAAAAAAACCCCACCATGGTGGAATCCTAGCATCAACAGGTCATAAAACAAAAGGATGAAAGTCATGGCAAAAATAAGGAAGTGCAATGCCCAGCAGGAGAAAAACGTTCTTATCAGTCTAAACAAAGAACTGCAGCTCATAGGGCAAATCAAGTTTTCCAAAGGCAAATGTGAGTTAAAAATAGCCTCCCAGGCCAAGGTCAGCCATAAGGCTTTCTTTAGCTATATCTGCAACCACAAAGGCTATACATGACAGTTTACAGAACTAACTGCAAATGAAGCTTCCTATACTTTGCCAGAAGATACAGTAAATCTACTGTTCAACAAATTCAGCTCAGTTTTACAACTCTTCCCACTCCCCACCACCCCACAGGAAATACCATCAAATAAGCCCCACCCCCATCGCATTACAGTGAGGAAAACAATACATTTCTCATTCTGCTCTGTATGATGATCTCCATTCAAAACATTCAAAGTTTAAAAACTTCAATAATATGGTCCCAGCCATGTGA